>NC_053160.1:48293974-48406474 GCF_016835505.1 Polypterus senegalus | reverse complement strand
GCGGGACATTGACTTTTTCCACCGTGTGCTTTGTTTCCGCAGTAGCTGGATTTATGAATATGCTTATCAGACGCTTCATATTTTTTGCTGCCTTTTCAATTGTGTAATTCGGTTTTTGTTCAGCGCTGTTTGGAACTGTTGCTTTTATCTGTGCACTGCATCAGTTCACGTGAGCCACTCGGTGTACATGCATCGAAGGTTCCCAGCTGTGCTGGTGCCATCTCGTGCTATGTCCATGGCTGTATTTAATGTTACCTTAGTCCTGGCACTTAAAACTTTCTCTCGCAGTTTCGCTGAGTTTGTGTCAAACACCACCCTGACCATCTCATCTTCCTCTCCATAAGCACAGTCCTTCACCCGTGAATATTTACCCGTGGCAGTTTGCTATTGGATTGCCGCTGACGGACGGCCTTATATGGGCAGGCACTAAATTACAAACGCCAGCGGCAGCCTGTCTATGAACTTAATTTAAAGTGTAGGTTTACATCATGCTTTGTTTCCGAAGTAGCAGAACTCATGAATATGGTTGTATATGTCACTCGCTCGCTTCTTATTGTTTCGCTGCCTTCTCAATTATATAATGCATGTTTTCTTCAGCGCTTTTTGAGGTCTTCCTGGTTTTCTATGTACTGCGTGATTACGTGGGAGGCGTGATGATGTCACACGAAACTCCGCCCCGACGGCGTTGAAGCTCATCTCCATTACAGTAAATGGAGAAAAGAGCTTCCAGTTATGACCATTACGTGTAGAATTTCGATATAAAACCTGCTCAACTTTTGTAAGGAAGCTGTAAGGAATGAACCTGCCAAATTTCAGCCTTCCACCCACACGGGAAGTTGGAGAATTAGTGATGAGTCAGTCAGTGAGTGAGTGAGGGCTTTGCCTTTTATTAGTGTATATGTATATGTATGTATGTATATATATATATATATATATATATATATATATTTCACTAAGGCAAGACAACCATGAAAAGCACGCCGGAAGGGGCCAAGTGAGACACCTATGGCGCACGCCGGAAGGAGCCACGCCCACCAACTCCATTGGATACGAAAACAACTCGCCCACCAAGTCGGACGAGAGGACACAGAAAAAGTGGCGTCATTTATATTCGTCTGTCGTGGACGCCACATGCGGTGCAGGTCAGGTTAATGTCATGTTCATGTCATGTCATGAACCTCCGAGCTACGTTGACTGTACATAGAGGCATGTTTCTCGTGGACGTGAGTTGCCATATGCAAACAGCTCATCAAATACATGCTCACTCGCTTTGGTCTGTGCTGCGGTCTAAACCCAGCTGTGACCCACGTTGACTATTCTTTTGCCCTCCATGGCTGCCGCTTCAAATGTATTTCATGGAAACAACACTTCTTTCAATGTTATAGAAATTCCTGCTTCAGGTAACTGTTTGTTTCTGTCAGTCGGGTTTTTTTGGAGAAATGTCATTGACGAAACTGTTGCTCTCAAACTTCGTAACATAGCTGTTAGCTTTTTTTGCCAACATTGGCATAACTTCGGTGACGTGGTGTCCGTTGTTCTTAGTCACAGAGGCATTGTTATACAGTCTGCTCAACAATACGCTGATTACATGAATACGTCCAGAGTCTATGGTGCAGCTTGTGAAACGGTTTGCGAGGTGTATCCCATGGGATCCTTAAAACAATCCTTTACAACTGAGGTTAAACCACAATGAAGTAAGCAGTCTTTAAAAACCAAGTTTTCGGTTACAGCGCTCCTGCACTTTGTTCACACCCCCCTCCCACCTCGCTACTTCCATGGTCAGGTGTCTTGGTGGATTATATAGAAAGGCAGCCGAGACCGCACAGAGCAATGAAAAGTCTACATTTCCATCTTTTCATTCACTTTCTGTTCTATCCTCAACTCCTCCCTTTTTAGACAACCGTGTCTTTCCAGAAGTGTTTACCATTCAATAAATAATTATGCATGACATGAGGCACCACACGACGCGGCAGGACTATCTAAGAAGAGGCATGTTTGTCACGGATGTAAATTACTGTATGCGGTGTGTAAAACAGTTTGTTTGTCGCGGATATGAATCGTTGTATGCAGTGTGTAAAACAGTTTCCGAGGGGTTTCCCATGGTCCTAGACCCATCTAAGAAAAATCATGTAGCAGCTGTGAATCACTGAATACAGTGTGTAAAAAAGTTTGTTTGTCGCAGATGTGAATCGTTGTATGCGTCGTGTAGAGCAGTTTGCGAGGGGCGAGCGGGCACATGACCACGCAGTGTGTGTGCTTCGAGAGCGTGGGTGGACGCGACAGCACCATCTAAGAAGATTCACATTTGTCGCGGATGTGAATCGCTGTGTGCCGCGTGTACAACGCTGTATTGTATGTTACCCTCTCCAGAGTTATATCTTTTCATTCACCTACAGTCGTATACACAATGAAGTAAGCAGTCTTTAAAAACCGAGTTTCCGGTTACAGCGCACGAGCGCGTGACCATATCAAACTGTTTTACACGCTACATACAGCAATTCGCATCCATGACAAACCTGCGTCTTCGTAGATGCTCCTGCACTTTGTACACACCCCCCTCCCACCTCGCTATTACCATGGTCGGGTGTCTTTGTGGATTATATATAGAAAGGCAGCCAAAACTGCAAACAGCAATGAAAAGTCTACGTTAGTCACAGGTGCATCTGGACTGTGCAAAGACAATGAGCGGGCAGTGCATACTGGATGAGAAATCAGCAGACTAGCATGATGGAGGGAGTGGGGTGGATGTCCTTCTCCTCCCTTCCCGTTCCACCCTCCGCGCCTGAGCGCCGCACGGATGATTGTGTGTTGGTTTGTTCCGTGCATTGTTACAATGTTGCTTTTCTTGCTGATTTATTACATTACCAATTTTTCAAATGTTAATTTTCTCCCTGTGCTTAAAAATCATTTAAAAACCGGCCAGATTATGCGGCGTATGGTAAGCCGCAGGTTGGCTAGTATGGTTAAATGTTCCATGAATATGTATGTTTTAATGTTTGTTACATGTATTACATTTTAGGTCTCGTGTCTAAAACTGAAAAGTTTTTGCATGGTCACATGTACTTTACATGACTCAAAGTAAGTCATAAGTGTAAGTTTAACTAACTTAATCAGTTTAAAGTCTGAATGCAGTTTTTTGACAGTTACTAATTTATAGTTTATTCAAAATGCATATTCTGAAGCTGGCATTTTTAAAATCCTTTCATTTCTCCTCATATATAGAATATTTAAGATATTAGGGTCAATGTCCATCATTAAATAGAATTATTTCCTGCAGTGACTATATTAAATTCAATGGGGAAAGGCCCTTTGTCCTCCACATATACAGCAAGATTTAGTCTTCACAGAATCTGTCATTATCATTGTCCTTACTTTTCTGCCTTTTGACAGGTTCTTGTCTTGAAATGCCAACTCCAGCTTTTACTATCATGCGCCATCCTTTTCTCATTCTGCAACTTTTCGCTTTCTTGTAATATTGTCCAGTAGCATCATTCACCGGTTAATTGTAAAGGGTAAGATTGAGCAACCCATGGCAGGGATAGGAGTTTTACTGAACAGTCAACCTGAGGAATGATCTCCTCAGTCTGTCAGTAGAGCAGGACAGTGACAGCAGTCTGTCGCTGAAGCTGCTTCTCTGTCTGGAGATGATACTGTTCAGTGGATACAGTGGATTCTCCATGATTGACAGGAGCCTGCTTAGTGCCCGTCAGTGCCACGGATGTCAAACTGTCCAACTCCGTGCCTACAATCTGCCATCTCACCAGTTTGTCCAGGCGTGAGGTGACCCTCTTCTTTATGCTGCCTCCCCAGCACACCACCACGTAGAAGAGGATGCTTGCCACAACTGTCTGATAGAATCTTAGGAAGCAACAAAAGGATCTAATCAAAATGAAAATATGCTATTATTTATCTTGACTTGAAAGAAAGTATTTGAGTGCTACATGAGAGATTGGGCCTCAATCTAAAAGAAGTGGGAGTTCACAGCATCATTTGTAGATTGGTGCAAAATTGGCTTGGGCACAGGAAGATGAGGGTTATAATGTGAGGATCCCTATCAGAATTGGCTGAAGCTAAGAGTGGTGTTTTACATTCAGTGCTTGGGCAGCTTCTATTTATAATATATAAGTAATCTGGATATAAACATAAGTGACAAGCTTTCAGTTTTCTATTTAGTTCCATGGTGAGGTTGAAATTGGAAGCATCTTTTATCATTAAATTCTTGATGCAACTTCCTTTTCACAATAACAACCTTCTGTTATTGTGCAATCAGTATACAGTGTTTAAAGTAGCAAATGTTTTGTTCTGCTTTTCTGTTACATCTTCTGTTGTACTCTATCTTTTCTTTGTAGTCTGTATGACATACATCATCTTTGCATTGATTTTCATTGTAGATGTCTCTACTGTGGTGCTGAGAAGAATCCAGCATAGTTTGTAGCCCACCTATTTTTTTTGCTTACTATCACTTGATCATCAGTGAGTTTAATACTTTTTATCAATTG
Organism: Polypterus senegalus; assembly: GCF_016835505.1. Classification (NCBI taxonomy): domain Eukaryota; kingdom Metazoa; phylum Chordata; class Cladistia; order Polypteriformes; family Polypteridae; genus Polypterus; species Polypterus senegalus. Next base: position 48,401,975 of record NC_053160.1, on the reverse strand, counting down.
TTCTCCAACCTTTATTCCTATAGTCCTATTCTGTAGTGCTTCTCTCTCAATTGCTTCCTCATAATTGTCAAACTTGCCAAACTCCTTTTTCAATGATATAAGTATCTGTTTATTCACATCTCACCTTTGCTGTTGCCCCATGCACAGTGCTGATAGCAATTTTTGATCTTTCCATTGGAAAGAGGGGGCTGGGCGGTCTCATGGTCTGGAACCCTTGCAGATTTTATTTTTTCTTCAGCTGTCCTACATACTCTTACTTATCAGTATGATCCGATTTCTTCTGTCTTCTTGCAATCCACAAAACAGATGGACACCTGACCCATTGAATAACATTGCTATATTCTTTTTTTGTTACTGTTCGAGTTCTGAATCTTAATTGGTCTCTGATGTATTCTTCCACCTTGGTCTATTTAGTTGTTTGTTTCATTCAATGGAGAATTTAAAGTATTAGATATCAAGGTGGTCTTGTGGTGGTCCTTACACTTCACTGTGTTTTTTGTTTCTTTTCTTTTGTAAAGGTGTTATGATGCTATTCAAAATGTCAGTTGGCTGTACTCCTTTCCCATATATGTTCTTACAAATGTTCATTCATCAGTTCTGTCCTTCTGTTGCTGTAATTTTCAGTGTTTTGAGTGGAGACAGACTTTATACAGTTCTCTTTAATCTCTGTACTAGGCTGCGCTGTGCCACATACTCTGATATGTGTTACAGCAGTGTTTACCAGTAAATTATTTCTTTTTCCTTAACGCTTTAGTTTGCTAAGTCTTATAATCACTGAACACAAAGGAGCTAATCCTGAATGGATGCTAATTTATTGCAGGATAGACACATACTCATTAATTCTGGACAAGGATTCAAGTTGGCAGATAAACTAATGTTGACAGAACAAAATATAGAAGGAAACCAGAGATTCTATTAAGAATTTGGAACTTCAAAAAAAAAACAAAACAAAACAAGCAGTGCATGCTGTACATACTTTGGTTTTGCTATTGCTTTCAACTAAGTTCCTTTATGAAACTGTTTAAAATCATGTATTTTCATGTTTGTGCAATATTGTTTTTCTTGCATAAAATTCATAAAGCGTATATTTATCCTTTTCCTGAACCTACATATTCCAATACTCGGTTGCCAGAAGCAGTCTTAGACAGCCCTTGGCAGTAGTAAACCCTAGATAAAGTCATTCATTTATTCATTGAGAATTTAGAGTTTCAAGTCAAGTTCTTTGAAATGAGGAAGGTAAAGAGAGAAAAATGAAAAACTTCTACATATCCTTTAATATTTCTATTTTAAGTGGGTATGATGCTAAATAGAAATTTGCTTCTGTTACACATTGCCAAAGTAAATGTCTGCTGTTAGAGTTATTTTTAAAAGTCTTGATTTTTATTTCATGTTGCATATTTAAAATATGGCCTTTAATGACCTCTTAGGTACAGCCATCAGCTGTGTGCCTGTCTGTGGAGAGAGAGTTGACCCTGTCAGGAGGTTTACTTACCTTGGCAGTGACCTTTGTCTGTGGTAACTTACTATGAAGTCAGTAGGCCAATTGGTAGAGCATGGGGGTCATGAGGTCACTGGAAATGGGTGTGTGGCACTCCCGATATCTATGCAAAAGGATTGTTGAAAAAGTTTTTAGAGTCCTGGTGCTTACTCTCTTGCTATATGGTTGCGAGACATGGATGCTATCCTGTAACCTGAGGCGAAGACTGGACCATTTTGTTACTGTGTATCTTAGGAGAATCCTTGTGTGCCGGTGGTTTGACTTTCTTTTGAACGAGTGGTTGCTCACAGAGTCCTGAATGAGGCCCTGTGACGATGTGGGTTCTGGCTCCACACTCCCATCTGATTTTGGGAACCCTTGAACCCAACACCGTCGATAATGTTACCGAGTGAGCTAGTCAATGGAGGCAAATGATTCCAGCAAGGGGAAGGTAAAAAGTGCAACAGTGCTTTTATTAAAAACAGTCAAAAACAGTGTTCCATAAATAGTGCAGTTCTTCACAGTTCATTAAATAACCCATAAAAAGAACACGTGGAGGTTAAAAAGCAATAAATAGAAAAAAAACACATCCTTAAAAACGAGAGGTTAAAATCTTCTTTTAGGAAGCAGTCTTAAAAACCAACAACAAATCCGGTGCTCTTCTGTTAGCGTCTCACCTGCTAATCCCGTTTGGGCCAAGCAGCAGGCAAGACGCTCTCTGCAGCTGCCCTCCTGAAACACACGCATGAGACTGGAGACCTCCGATCCCTGGCTCGTATGGCACTCATCCCAGTCTCGAGAACTTGGTTTCCCACAACGGCCAGGTCGCTCACGTTGGGGATTCCCACCACCAAGTCTCCCGACTTCCGCTGCCTTTCCATGGCCTTCATGCGGCCAGTCGCTTTCCTCTAGGCACTCCCGCTACCTGCTCACTCAGCGGAGCAACCTCAACTCAAACGCCTAGGTGTTGGCCTAACACCCAGCTTCCATACAGCTGCCCACGAGCGCCGATAGCGCCACCACATGCACGCACCGCGTGTCTGTCTCTCTCCGGCACCGCCTGCTTCCACACTCGCTCCCTGTAACCTCCGTCCTCTCTTTCCTTTCCTTTTTCTCTCCGATCGTTTTTACACCTCCCCTAAAACCGACTCGCGCTTCTTTTTAAAATGACAAGGGCCACAGCAGCTGCAGCATTAGCCACGGGACAATCATGAATGTGGGCAGTTCCTCACCTGTGCACTAGGTGAGAAACGCCCACACCCTACGGATCGTCCCGCGGCCCACTATGGCCCAACGTCCCCTCGCTAAGCCGCGAGCACATCGATTATTTATTAAAAATGGCCTGTGCTCAGTGAGCTGTGGACCCTTAACACCACAGGCCCATTACCGGCATTGTGAGGGAGCGCTAGCTACTGTGCTGTGGCCATGTGACACGGTTCCGGAGTGGCTGGACCTGGCCAAGGGGACGCCCACATAACACCTGGCTGCAGCAGATAGGTTGTCATTTCTGGAGGGTGGGACTGGACCACGTCTGCCTGGGGGTTGCCAACCAGGATCCCGAGCTCTTTCGTCATGTGGTGGTTGTAGCAACGCACTGTACCAATGCATACTTTGTGATCAGACCTGATATTTAAAATACTGATAGTACATCTATAAAGCCTGAAAGGTTTAGTACATTCTAGTATAAAGTATTAGCTACTTAATGTGGGAGCAAAGTAGTATCGTGCATTTAGCTGAAGCTTAACACTTTATTTGATTGAATCCCATTTTGTAAAATATTTGATTTTAGGAGCCCTGTTTTAAATAAATTAAGTGTTTTGTTTCCTAGCAGGGAAACCAACATGCAGGAAGATTTTTGCATTACCGAGATACAATCGGAGAGAATACATTGAACTCCATGATTGATTGATTTTGAAGAGCAACTTTTTTTTGTGAACCTCTATATGATGTCATACTGTATTTAACTAAACATTTAGTCCTCTCTGTCCTATTAAAACATTTCATGTTTTATGATTATGTACTTGACAGATTACCCAACACAGACAAAACAATAAAGTACATTTTGAGGCTTGTCCAAACTGCACAAAAGTATCAGTCTTATGTGTTGCCACCATTTTTGCCATCTAGTCTTCAAGCTTGTTATAGGAGTAAATTTTTTAAATTCTGCCAAAGGAGCAATGATAAAAGGCAGAGTACATCAGTGGTCCATCTGTGATCCTTAGTGCAATAGTCAGGAATGTAAAATGTCCGTTAAGCTGCCATGAAAATGAAGTGAAGCACATGAACTCCAGATTGATTTCCTGACTGTTTATCATGTGTTGTATATGAAGTTTGTCCTTTTTAAGATCATGTTGGATTCTTCCAGGGACAATGATTTTCATTTACAAACCTACATCAAAGCATTAAAATGATTGGCAGCACAGAGCTGGCCAGGTTTCTGTATGTACATGAGCGTGCAAGTTGACAGTTTATGCTGTGGCATCTTGCATTTTCAGAGGGGATGTGAAACATTTGATTTTAGGGTACAATTAATGAACTGGAGTTGTATACAAAAATGAAAGTAATATTATTCTTGGTGAATTTTGAACCCAATGATTTTTAATATAGATTCATTTTTTCATATGTAGTAGTACACATAACAGTTCCTGCAGTAATAAAGAAGTATTTGATTCCCTTTCAAATGAACTCCTCTAAATGCAGGTTTAGAACTGTGCATTTTTCTCTAAAGTTCTATTGGTTGTACTTTTGCATCCAAGTAAACTAGAAGTTGAGAAGGGCTAATCTCTTTCCATTAAAAATTCTCCTCTTAGGTGTGTTTCTTTTATACAGTTTAAGTAGTATATCAAAATTCTATAATGATTATAATGATAGGTGAAAACATTTGAACAATGCAGATTCTTTGACTAGTGGGAGAGATTTAACAAAATAGTGTTTTTATAAAAGTGCTTTGAACCATTCAGTTATGTTGTGATCTATGCAAATTGAAAATGTGATGACTTTATCATTGCTTATGGACTATGCATTTCATTTAAAACTGAATTTTTTTTATACTTCTTCTCATTGTAGCCAATATGCTGTTTTCATAAAGGAGGAATCTAGTTTGCCTGGGGCAAATTTTACTTCACCGTTGCCTGTCCCTCATGGATTTTTTTTTTTTTTTATGTGGCCCACTCCCACAGAGCATTATGATTAACTGTTTGCAAATATTCTGCAGTATATTTTTCGTTATAATAAAGAAAAATCCAATATACTGTTTTGTAGAGAAAGTATTGTAATTGTCAAAGCCAATACTAAAGAAACAGTGGTCGTCTTCAGTTTGAGAAAAAGTGAATACAGTTAGAGACGATTGCTTTCATGTTGCCACTTTTTACTATGTATAGATACAACAAAAATCCTTTTTTGTTAATGAAAGCTGGTTTTGTTCATTTGTTCATTTGCTTTTTTGTCATTTACTCAGGTAAATCAATGTATACAATTATTCTCTGAATTTCTAATGGTTACAAAAGCCATTTGTTTAAAGTATATGCATGTTGTTGATTGATGCGGTCATGGTAGACAATGGCAAATAAGTACAACAAATGAATGTGCTGTTGAAGTAATTTAATGGTTCTGCATAAAAGTTTTGATGGTTGGTGATCTGCACCTATATCGTCAAAAATTATACATTTTCATCTGCAACTTTTAGGTATGGAAGCTCATATGCTAAAATGCCCTTTTGAATGTAACAAAATGAAGTCCATCTTTCTAAACTGCAAAGTATCACATCATTGTTTAAAGAGATGCCTGTTACTTCAGTGATGAACTTTGTAATAGAAGCTGTTCTAAAATGAATCTGTATAGACATGTAAGTAGAATGAACATCGTAGGGCATAGGGAATTCAAACAATTTTATAAAGAGACTGAGAATATTGTTATGCAAGTAAATGGCATTTGTCACGAATGTGGTGTAAGTGGGAAAAGTGTCTCATTATTTTGCATCAGCTACAGATGGAGTGATATTGTTGTCTGTAGATGGTGACTGCATACCAGGGTGTGAAATATGAGAGGTTCATAGAGTCTGGGATAATTCCAAATAACCATTTGAAATTCCTGAAAGTTAATATTGTTGGGTGGTACATGGAAATTGCATTTTAAAAATATTTTATGTGTTAAATCACTCAGTTCCTGTTTCTTGATTTCTAAGAAGGATTACATCTCTTCACTGGCAGTGTAGGATGGTGCGTATCTGAGAGCTCTTCACAAGTTGTATGAGGCTAGATGCTTAAGAGTCAGCAGCTTATCCAGCAAGGAAAGTAAATGCATCCTTAGAAAAGACTTGGCTGAATATGAGAGAGTGATGGTGTTCATAGGAAACATATTAAAAAATAGGAGCTTCACAGAGATGTTGGTGTTTGACTTGTTCTCCGGGATGCTGGACAGCGTGAGAGTGAAGAGCAGAAAGTGACGGCAGTAGCTGATATTGTGATATGAACTGTGTTCAAGTGGTATGGGAATAAACTGAGGCTAGTCATATCTTGTTCCTAGTTTGCATTTGTTTGTTGTGTGTGATGTGTTTTTTTTTTTTTTTCCCCAGAACTTTCTTATTGTTTGTAATGAAGGAACAGTCAAGTGATCAGTCTTGTTAGACTCATAAAGACTTTATTGCTGCTGTTTCTTATTGTTTAATAAACAAGCACATTATTAGACCAAACCATTATTAAATATGTGCCCCACGGTCCATCTATTATAGGTCAATTCAGTTTGTTCAAATATGAATTTAGGAAAAGGTAATTCTTAAAGTGTGTATTTTTATTTTAGCCTCTTTTAACCTTTGAAATTCTGCTTCTGCCTATTATGCTGTTAACTAAAGCTGTAGCACTGGCCAGTGGCAGAATGTAGTAAATTGGTGCATGGCATGCAATTGCTTTAATCAACATTAAGAAATAGCCATATCGGCATTGTACTTTATTTTCTGCAGATCCCCTCCGGCTCTGGAAGGCTGAATGAAGTCTGTTGATGGACAGCTGTTTTCAGGTTTCTCTAGAGATGTTTTGATTGGGTTCAAAATCAGGGTGTGGCTGAGCCACTCGACATTCACAAAATTATTCCTAAGCCTCTCATGTGTTGTCTTTAATTTGTGCATAGAATCATTCACCTTTTTGAAGGTGAATCCCTTGCCTTTTCTGAAGTTCAGAGTGCTCTGATCAGCTTTCCTTTGACCCTGACTTGTCTCCCAGCCCCTGCAACAGAAAACGCCTTATGGTGCTGCCTCCAATGTACCGTTGGAACGGTATTGCACAGGTGATGGAGTAGTGCCTAGTTTCCTCCAGATGTGACACTTGTAATTGAGGCTGAACAGTTCAATCTTGGTTTAATCAAACCACAGAATCTTGTTTCTCATTGTCTGAGAATCATTTAGGTGACTTCTCCCAAACTCCAAGCAGGCATTCATGTGTCTTTTTTTACTGAGGCAAGTCTTCTTCCCGCACCAGTGGCCTGTTACAGTGATGGTTGTCCTTCTGGAAGTTGCTCCCGTTTCCCCACAGGTTTTCTGTAGGTCCGCCATAGTGACTATTGAGTTCTTGGTCATGTCTGTTACCAAGGCCCAACTCCCCCGAAAATTGCTCATTTTGACTGGGTGATCAGCTCAAGGAAGAGTTGTTGTTGACAGAAGCTTCTTTCATTTCTGAATTATGGAGGCCACTCTGCTCTTGATAATCGTCAATGCCGCAGAACAATCCTGTCTGTAGGCTTTCCAGGTAATTCCTTAGATCCCATGGCTTGGTTTTTACTCTTGATACTCATTGTCAACTGTGTGACCTCGTATAGATGTGTGTGTGTGTGTATACATGTGTGCCTTTCCTAGTCATGTGCAATCCACTGAATTTACCACAGGTGGACTCCAAACGAGGTGCAGAAACATCTCATTGTGGTGCAATAGAATAGGATGCAAAGGGTCAGAATACTTGTGTCATCGCGATATTTGTTGCATTTTGTTCTTAACAAATTTGTAAAAATTTCTAAAATCCCATTTTCATGTTGTCATTGTGGAATATTGAGTTTTTGAGGAGAAAATGAATTAAAAATTAGCATGTGGCTGCAAGGTTACTTTTTCACATTTAGTTAAGGGGTTTGAATACTTCCTGAATGCACTGTATATGTGGGTTTTTGTGGCAGATTATGTAATGTAGTTGTTACCGATGCATGTCATAACTGTAGTGGAACTGAGGTCAATACCCATCCAGTTGTCTTTTGCATATTTTAACCTCAATCTCAATGGACACAAGTATTTTCTCAGTGCATTCTAGTTTCCTCTCAAATATGCATTTTAGAGTAGTTCCCCTTGATTAGTCTGTAGGAGCATTGCTCTCTGCCTTACTTATAATGCTTAATTCCAAGAACAGTAAAATGGATGAAAATTATTTCAACAGAAAGTAGTTTCATTGCTGAAAATGGTATAGAATCCATTTAGGCAATAAAGCCTAAGTGCTGTTTATGGAGTACACCCACACAAACAGTTGGAAAATATGAAAATGTCACACAGACACCCTGACCAGGAATCAAACTGGGGTCCTTCTGCAGTGGGATGTCAGTATGACCTACTGTGTCATAATTTTGTGGAAATACTTTTCACAGACTTGAGCATAAATATACCAGTTGCAGACTATCAAAAATACAGCCCAACATTACATACATACAGTAAGGTTAAATTAGTTTTGGCACATCTTATTTTATTTCTGTCAGACCTCTATGGAAGGAAAAGCAGTAGCTAATGAAAATTATAGCAGGACACACTGAAACACTTGTGACATTCATGTAATAAACTGCAGTAGTTTCTGTGATTTGTTTAAGATTTAGACTGTAGCTTATACAAGCCACAACAATTTGAAATTGGCATTGTAAAATACTGACCTGAGTTGAATTTGTGAAAGATTATGTCCAATGAAGTTTCTGGACTGCCTGTATTTACTGTGGTGGCATAGTTGGTCTCCTCATTCTCTCTCTCTCTGCATCTTTTCATATGATAAACCAGAATAGTTTAATTTTTTTTAATCAAAGAAGGTAATGGTCATTTGTTCAATTGTAAACGAAAGTGTTGTCCGGTTAGATTGCTCTGCTTAATTAATAAATGCCCATGATATTAGGCTTAAGCACTGTTAAGGCATAATTTTTTTTTTTCCTCTCTCATAGTAGACATACCACCTTTTTAATAGACTACAGACTTCAACTTGTACCAGAAATGTTACATTGTTAACATTTTAATGTTGGTATAGTTAGAGAATATAAAATTGTAATGGGTTATTCAATATCTTCCTTTTGAGTCACAGGCTGTATATTCAAGCACATTTTTAAAACCATTCACAGTTTTAAAAAAAAAAAATTCAAGTATAAAACTTGTTTCTGCACTAGCACAGTTCTCATTTTCAAATTTAGTTAAAAGTATAGGCAGTACAAGCTGAGTTTTGCCCTTCATGCTTCAGTAGAGAACAGAATATGTTGGTTTAACTTGCTTGTGAAAAAGACTTGACTGATTGATGAGTGGAAAGGTATGCAAGGCCTTGGAAGTCAGTAAGCAGACGTGAGTTGTGGCTGGTAGGTGATCTACAATTATAGTGAGGCTGTTCCCAATTTAAAGATTTCTTTATGCTATGTTTGAAGTTATGTCTTTGTGCACATTGTTATTAAACAGAAAGTAGTATGTTTTCTCAACTTGCACAACACACACTTTTTTCATTACTTTGCTGTTTTGAATGCCTCAGTATTTCAATATTTTTGCCTTTTTTTGTCTTGATTGTTTCATACCTCTGTCTTAAATGGTTTGAGATCAAATGTGCATTGATCCTGGTAATAAAATATTAACATAAAGAAATGTTACCTTTTTAAGAATATGTAAAGTATAATAATTAAAAAAAAAATGAGTAGCTTAAAGTAGAGGTGCAATAAGTTTTTATCTTATAAACATGTTGATTTTTATAGTATGTCATATTACTGCAGTGTATTTTTACCCATGTTATATTTCAATACAAAGGTTTAAAGCTAGTGTTGCAATGTAATAAGTACAGGTTAGTACTGAATTATAAATTGAGCTTTCACATCAATAAGCCTACCCTCCACCAATATGATATTCTATATGCAAGTCAACTTTTCCAGGCCTAAAATAAATCCATAAAAGACAACATGCTAATTTTTGCAATTAATGTGGGTAGTTTAACCTGTTTCAAAAATATTGCTGTATTCAGGACAGGCAACAAGGTGATTACCTCATACTGGTATATTCATTTTCATGATTTCTATATACTGACACAGATTGGGGGGGTGTTCGTGGCAGTCTTAGTGCAATGCTAGAGAGAAGTTGCAAAGATAAAAATTGTGCTTTTTACCATTTCACGTTTCTGTAAGAAGATAGAGTCCAATGTCGTAACACCTTAGTGCAAAATAAGTTATCTTTGACTGGCACTAAAACCAAAATAAGTCTGTAGTACCACTGTATTTAACTGACCAGTCTGTCATGTAGCTTGCAGTGCTGACTGGCCTAATATAATGACAAAATTCTATGAAAGTATGATTATCCCTTCCCATTATTCCAGTTTGTAGTATCTTTGCTAATTTATGCAAAGAGCACAACATAACCACACAAGTAATGCATGGTATTAGTTTTTAGGTGAGAGAATTTCTATGCAGAACTTTTTGTGTGCCAGAAGCAATGGTGTATAGCAGTGTTTTCAAGCCTTTATTCTCTGATGGCAAACTTTTTGCAACCCAAAAAATCCCAAGGCACACCACGATTCTACCAACTACAAAAACATTAAATGTCATCATACATGTGCTAAACTGTCCAAATGGTCTTGACTACCAGAGACACCATCAAAAAATCCGTTTTGGAGATTGGTGCTTACAGATGCAGTATTTAGTGAGCACTTGTATACTCACCGTCACTCGGCTTGCAAGAATTGCTGGTGAACACGCACCCTTGCAGCTGGACTTTCGACATGTCTCCTGGCTGCTACAGTGCACTCTCAGTGCAGTGTCTGCAAAACCGCGATCGTGGAGCTGTTTTTATGTCCGCGTCTCCAGGCAGTGCTGTCCTCCTCGGAGAGATCTCAACCACCTAAGTAGTGTGTTTCTCTCAAGTCCGGAACCCAGGGGCACTACACTATTATTTCCACAGTGTACCAGTTGACAAACATTTTTGTACAGTATAATTATCAAGTCATGGATGATGATGATGATGAACAATAGAGGATGATATGTGTGCAATTTTTAACATAATTTTAATGTTTACCCATCTAAGGGGATACTTTATACTTTAAATTAAATCAGTCTTTAGCAGTGCATTCAAAATCTACAGTAGTTTCGATTGTTTAGCTTTAATTTGATGTGTCTGTGTTTTTTATATACTAGGCTAATTTGAGATTTAACACTTTTTTTTGGTATTTTTGTAGGTGCTTAATATATTGGTCTTGTTTTCTTATTGCCTTCTTTACCACTTACTTTTTAGGAAGGCATTCAAATTCAGTTTGTACTTGCTCAAGTAGTATTTTGCTTAAAGGTCAGGTTTAGCATCATTGTTTAAGCTATGCAATTAACTTTTTTGAATTCCTTTGTGTTAGTTCTATATTATTTTTGTGACTCAGTGTGTGAAATTTAATTCATGATTTAAGTACTTATTTTATGATTACATGTTTTAAAATTAGATGCAGTTAATCACAATTAATTGCATACAATGATGCATTTTTTTAATTGATTCCCAGACCCAATTTATTTCCATTATATAATATTTGGTCTTAATATATTATCAGTTTTGTCATTTATTATTTTAATCTTATTTCCGTATTATATGCATTCTCACTATATGCAGGCAATGAAATGTCACACTTCAGAGTTTTAGCTTCTAGCTTTTGAAAGTCTGTGTGATTCTTTAAGAAAAATATATCTCTGTAAAAACATGTTGATCTAACTACTTTTCTTAGAATAAAATTTTTAAAATGAGAATATAGAATTTTGCTATGTTAAGATTCTTAGATTAGCAGATTACTGTGTTATCTAAATATGTTATATGGGGATATGAATGTGTATTGCATTGTCTGCATGTGTTTTGTGCCATATCCCCCCAATTCCCTGTAAGGTTTACTGACAACAAGAGTAATATATGAAGCTAGCATGTGAATCTAAGTGGGACAGCCCAGAAAATTCACTTAAGTAATTAAGATGCCATTTTGTTAGATGTTAAAATAAAAGCAAAAAATGTTTTGGAATTGGAAGAAAAACGGAAAGGTAATTTAGACCACAGTCATGGTTATATGAAAAAATCCAAAAAAAAAAACAACGATCATTCAGTCCTTTTTAGCACTTTCGGTCAATCCTAGATACCATCAAAATTGTATGGTGTTTTTGAATCTAAACGATCTGTCTGGGTTTCTGCTTTTACTACATGATTTGGAAGTTTGGTCCAGCATATTAAAAGAAATGCCTCTTGGTTTCAACCTTTTGTGTCCTCGAGTACATAATGAATTGTTTAAAGAGATCTGCTACATGAAGTTGATTGGTGATTAGAGCTAAAGACACTACTTCTGAGGGAGACCCAGTTGCACATTGCAGAGCAGCAGCACATCATTCTTTTATTTATATTAAACCTTTATTATCTTACCTATTTTTATTTTTGTTTAATTGCTTCATTGTATACTAGGATATTTCGAAACAAAATCCCCATTTTTTTGGTCTGCATTGTACATGTTGTTCTTATAGTTAATGTTCCTTTCACCATCAAGTGGTACTTTGCAGTTACCTACATTTTAAGTTGCATTTAACAAGTGTTTTCCTAGTTTTGACCATTTCTTAAAGTTTTTCAGCTATACACATTTATTATCTGTCCACATTTAGTGACATTCTAAAAAAAATATAATGTCTAATGACTCTAAAATCCAAGTATTTTGTTAAAAATTGTAAGTCTAGTGTTCTTTGCTTTCTGCTGAATGTTAACCAGCCTAAAATTTAACTTTATAAGTCCTTAATAATGCTAATAACTTCTAACTTTAAGATTTAGCATCAGCTTAGGGCTGTTAAAAATTTCTTTTTGCCCATTTTTATGTATGCCAAAGCCCGTTATGTCTTTTGCTTTATTTTATTTATTTATTTTTTTATACTATAGTTTTCCCCATAACCACTGTCTGTCATTTTGAATACTCAGTCGTGTAATCTTGTAGTTAATTGCTGACACTAGCGCCCATTACTTGTAAGATTATGGAAACCAGGTGTGCTAGGAAACACTCTGACTTGCAGTCCTCAAAGAATGATGGTACATGCGTCTCTTTTTTTTTTTTTTCTGGATACTATTACAGAAATCTTCTGAAAGGTGCTGTTTAAATTAATGCCATGCACTCTGTACTGTACAGGATGTCTGGCATGGTGATGGGTCAAAGTGTTATTAGGGCTGCAACAACAACCGTAATTGTCGTAATCGATAGTAATCTCTTATTTAAAACTAGCCAACCCGCGGCGTACCATACACCGCATAATCGGGCCGGTTTTTTAATGATTTTTAAGCACAGGGAGAAAATTAACATTTGAAAAATCGGTAATGTAATAAATCAGCAAGAAAAGCAACATTGTAACAATGCACGGAATGAACCAACACACAATTGTCCATGACTGAAAGCTGGCAGATCCCAATCGCACCTTCTCCTGCCAGACGGAGGGATGGGGGTGGACGACGCTCAGGCGCGGAGGGTGGAACAGGAGGAGAGGAGAAGGATGTCCATTTCGCTCCTTCCGTCATGCTAGTGTGCTGATTTCTCGTTCAGTATGCACTGTCTGCTCATGTGCCCACCTCCAACTCGTTACTTGAGTCGTTGTCTTCTTTGCACAGTCCAGATGCACCTGTGACTCACGTAGACTTTTCATTGCTTTGTCCGGTTTTGGCTGCTTTTCTATATATAATCTACCAAGACACCCGACAACGGTTGTAGCAAGGTGGGAGGGGGGTGTGTACAAAGGCTAGGGACATAATCAGTGGGAGCGTATGAGTCGCACTTAGTGGGAATTGCACGGTTTGCAGCCTGAATGGGGGTTCAACAGATTACCCACGCCTCTCTGCGGCGGGTAGACACACGCTCAGTCTCATGCATAAGTATTTATTGAATGCTAAACACTTCTGGAAAGACACGGTTGTCTAAAACTGGTTGGTGTGAGAATACAACAGTAAGTGAATGAAAAGATGGAACTCTGGAGAGAGCAAAATACAACACAATAATGAACCCGCAGCATAACAAACGCCGCATAATTATTTATTAATGGTTGAACACTTCTGGAAAGACACAGTTGTCTAAAAAGGGAGAGTTTGAGGATACAACAGAAAGTGAATGAAAAGATGGAACTCTGGAGAGAGCAACATATAATTGTCCGTGAGTGAAGAAGACACCTGTTTGTCGCGGATGTGAATTGCTGTATGTAGCGTGTAAAACAGTTTTCTATGGTGCACGCGGTTGTGCGTCGTAACCGAAAACTCGGTTTTTAAAGACTGCTTACTTTATTGTGTTTTAACCTCGGTTGTAAAGGATTGTTTTAAGGATCCCATGGGATACCCCTCGCAAACAGTTTTACACGCTGCATATGGCGATTCACCTCCGCGAGAAACCTGTCTCTATGAACAGTCAACGTGGCTCAGAGGTGCATGTGGCCTCTATGACAGACGAATATAAATGACGTTGTTTTTTTCAGTGTCGTCACGTCCGAGTTGGTGGGCGTGGCTCCGCGAGTTGTCATTGTATCCAATGGTCTTGGAGTTGGTGGGCATGGCTCCTTCCTATGTGCGCCATAGGTGTCTTACTTGTCGGCGGCTTAGTGAATCCATGCCCCTTCCGGCGTGCTTTCCATGGGTGTCTTGCCTTAGTGAATTATATATATATAAATGTTGGCCGCGATCACTTTCATTATTTTATTACATCATTAGGCTTCTGTTTCATGTAATTGCATCACTAATTCATTCAACTGTATGAAAGTGGCAGAGAAGACTGTGTGACCTAAAACATCCAGAGTATGGAGCACTGTTGAACACAGAGAAAAAGGTTGTCAGTTGCACAGTGTGTAGGTCTGACCTCGTATGGCACTAGAGCACAACAATGATATATGAACATTTGAAAAGGAAACCTACCATTACATGCTCTGGAAAGGAGAACATTTGTCATCAGCCCAGTAAGTCAAAGGTTACTTCAGCATTTTGTGATACAAATACATGAATGCAGTGTTTGGTAGGCTAGGCATAATGATATGACTTTTGGATTAAAGTGAGAAATAAGTTAAGTTATAGTGCTGCTTCCCGTGACTAAAAGGAGTATTGCTTATTCTGAATTGAAAGGTAGAAAAGTGAAAGTTTCAGACTAGTTGGCTATTTGGCTAGAACTGGCTTTTATACAGTCTGGACTGGAGGAAGATGGGATGTAGTACAAGTAATGCTGCAGTAAGCCTACTTTAGACACTTGAACAGATTTTGTGGCAGGATCACACCATTTCAAATGCTAAAATCTAACGGCACACTCCCAAAAGCGAATGACTTGTAGCATACTGTGACATTGTGTTGGCTGCAGAGACATAATCTCAAAGGATCAGCAGTGGTAAAAGTTTCCAGACACAAAAACGGAAGAATCATGCTGCAAAAAGAACTTTCAAACAAAAGTAACTTTATATATTACATATCAAAGGAAAAACGGAGTTTCACAAAAAATGAAATCTGTTTTTTAGCCACAAAAAAAAAATAGTCTGGACATTTTGTTAATACAGTATATGACAACAGCCCAAAATGCCATCTGCTGTGAAAAGGATCCAAGGCCTGATTATGTTGTCAGGGTAGCCTGCACCTCCAGTTTTTTTTTTTTTTTTGTTGCAGTAGCATGTATCATGTCAATTCTCTATTAAGATCATGGTTCAAATTGGTTTGTGAGTTTTTGTGTATGTCTGTTTATATATGATGCCAATAATTAATGGAATCCATTTTGCCACTGTGTTTAAGGAATGATGTCACTCTTGCATTTTTTCCATTTATTTTGCATTTTTTCCCTTTCAAGTATTAGAAATGTAGAGAATTTAGGAACAATTTATAAGATTTGCATTTTGTTTAGGCCCACTGGTAAAACTCCACTGTCTGCTTAAGATAGTGGACCAGCATGCCTAATGATTTGATGGACCAAATGTTCCTTTCCATTTCTATCAGACACTGGTGTTTTAAGTAGTCAAAAAGACAAATGTGATCAGCATGTCTGACATTACTTCATTTCTTTTGGGTGGCTATATGTTTTAAACTTTTTGGATTTCCCTGTTTATTTTCAATGACTTGATTCACTTCATACATCCCTGATGCTTTTGCTTTTTGTGGAATAGTCTATGAATATTTTGCCATTTGTCTTACATTTTAAACTGTTATGTTTTTGTTCTAAACCTATGATGTTTTCTTTAATCTCTGCATTCTGTTTTTGAAACATTACTGTTTTGGTCTTAATTTTCCAGTATTTTTATGAAGTCCTATGGATTAATATTTGTATTCATTTACTTAAGTTATTTTTTGCACTTTTATTTTGCTTTAGTAGTTTTTCAGGATGTCCATATAGAGACAGTATTACTTACTTTTTTAAATAGTGCAGATGTATTTTTGGCATTTTCTTACAATGAGCAGACACTTGAAAATTTATTTTGAAACTAATAAATATTTGCTTTTTTTATTATACGCACTGAATGAGTTTAAATGAACTGGATTGCCTCATTTTTTTTTTTTTTAAAGACAACTTTCCTATGCAACACTACTAAAGGAAGTGTGTTTGTATAATATACTGTACATAACAAACATTGACGGTATCATTTAAATAGGAGTTAATATATACTAAACGGATGCACTGAAAATTTTATTTTCAAAATGAAGTGGTTTAGAATGATTTTTCCAGTCCTATCTCCTCAGCTGTATGTTGTCTAATACTTTACAATTTAATCTATTTTTTGTATTTCTCTGGTTATTCACTGTCCTTTGGAGTAATAAGTTAGGTTCTGACCCCCTGTTCCTTCCTGATTCTACAATATTGAATGTCATCTGACTTGAGTGTAATATCACAGGCTGGAGTCTTATACCTCATCTCTGTTGCTAAAGTTTCCTGACTATTGCTTTTGCTGAGGTTTTCTGTTTTTTTTTTTTTTTGTAGCACACATTTCCAGTGTTAAGTGTGATCAGCAACTGTAGTAAATTAATGCTGTACTTAATGAATGTGTTTTCATACTTAATATTTTAAGTCTCTATTTGTTAATTAACTGGTAAGTCTTGACACTTTTTTCGTGTTTAAGATTTTTACGCATACAGTATTATAGTCTTTTTATTATGGTTTTTACTGACAATATTGTGAAGGACATTTTTCTTTAGTGTCTGCTGTAGAGGCTTAAACAGATAGAAATGAGAATTCATTCCCAAATAAACTATTAAATACATTAATATTAAGTGTTGACCTTTAGCACAAAGGTTCTTGGATTCATTTTGGTAGGAATCCTATGACAGCTGTTTTATTAGTACCATAATCTTGCAGCAAACTAGTTTTATTAATCAATTCTTTATTTTCCTATTTATGCATTTGTATTAACCTTTAAAAACTCTTTTCTCAGAGAGTCAGCAAGGAAATGAAGAATAGCTTTATTAAACTGGTATTACTAGTTAATTTGCAATTAAATCTACTTATATTAAATTCAGTTTTTTTATGTTGATAAATCAAAGTATTATTGTAAGTTGAATATTAGGATCTGAAATGACAGAGAATTTTAATTAATATATTCTTGTGCATTCTTTTTTATTTCAGAACTGTGAAACAAAAACAAGAATGAGCTAGTTGATTTTAACAAAAAGTTGAGAATCAGAAATAAGATTATTATAATCAAGAAGTTTATTTCATCCCAGACTGGAGCTGGGAACAACTGACTTGTTCGTTTCTCTGGTATCAGAATGCTTAATCATATTCCTGAGGTAAGTGTGCAGTTTTTACTTTTGAATACCTGAAGTTTCTAGTAACAAGCCAATTAAATTTAAAAATCTGGCCCAGAAGTTATTTCTGTTGTTTAACTTTCCGATGAATTGAATGCCTCATTAATTTTCTGTGATTAAAAAAATAAAAAAAATAAATTTTTTTTAAAGAACTGCAAACTTATAGTGAACCTTTTGTCGGCAGTAATACGTTAATTCTGTAAATATGATTTGCATCGTTTAGGCACAACAGACTATGAAGTGGCAATTTTCCAATTAAACTTTAAAATTGCCAGTTTTTCTGTTACAGTTCTAATAGTGGAAAAATGAATAAACAAAAATAAAAATTCATGGCCTGCAATTGATAAATGAAAAAGTATATTAAGTTTTTGGGCATGTAATGCATATACTTTTGGGGCAGGGTTTTGGGAGAACTGAAAACACTATCTTCTAGCAGGACCCTTTAACAAACAAATACAAAGGTCATGCTTGTTTGGTCAACTAGAGTGTAATTTGATATTTTCCTAAGTATTCACTAACAGCAGTGTAAAGAAGAGTGTTCACACTGGTTGTAATTGGTAGCCTGTGTCTGGTTTTTTAGTTGGGGAATAGCAGAAAAACAATGTGGTTTGCTGTATAGCCAGTATAGGCCACAGTTATTTGATCCTCCGTTGTCCGTGTAACAAGCATGTATTCATTTTGGTAAAAAGTATAAAGGAAGTGAAGGGTAAGCCCACAATAGTAAATGCGGTGTTTTCTTGAGGTAGTACAACAGATTCACAAGGCTTCAAATCACCTTTGTTAAAGTTAAATACAAAGTCCAATGGCATGTAGATTTTCTAAACATTTCATCTAACTTTTTAATAATGGAATTGATTGAATATAAGCAATATTTGCTTTGTTGAGCTATAAACAGAAAAATGAATACTTGAAAATGATGCCTAACATACTTGTTGTTTCCGCGGCGCTATGCTTCTGTCCTGTGAACCTGTGGATGCCTCGGTGACAGACAAGCAGTCCTCCACAGACGCTGCAGTCACACTTTGGCATGTCATCCTGTTGAAGGCGGTTTCTAAAAGAGTTCAGAAACCTCACAACATGAATTTAAAAATTCACATGGGTATATTCCCCCTCTCCTGTCTAACTTGAAGACTGTGTTTTCCATCCAAAGACATTCTGTTATGTTTGACAATTAAAAAATTGAACTGGTGTAATTTGTGTGAAGGTGGATTTTTGAAGTACTTTCAAAAATCTGACATCCCTTCTGGCCTCTGTGTCAAACTTTGTTCTGGAAAAGGTCAAAAGAATGAGGCATGGATGGAATATGACATGCATCAACTGTTTTTAAGTGTTTTTTTGTGTGAAATGAAAATTAAATTATTGTGGTAGTTGCTATGTACATTCAAAACATTTCCTTTCCTGGAGACTACATAAAACTGGCCTCTAGGTGAACTGAGATATCTACAGTAAATATAAACTTCCTATTTTATAAAAATTAAAACTTCCTGGGGTGCTTGGTATAGTCCCTGAAAAAAGTATATATACAAGGATGATTTTCTTTATGGCGATGTTTGTTTTGTTTGTTTGTTTGTTTGTTTGTTTGTTTGTTTGTTTTTGGTCACTCTCCTTTGTCTAGCAGCATAGGTATAAGGCAAGCATTACTTCCAAGAAAAGAAACATATTTGTACTGTAATCTTGTAATGCAATGGGCAGTTTTTGCAAGTAAAAGCCAGGCAAATCACTTCAAGGCTGAGAGATTAAATTCAACAGACATGCCATTTAATATTTGGGGCAGCATTTATCCACATGGCTGGATTTGCCTGTTCTGTTGGCACACAGTTCATTAGTGTGTGTTGGAAGTAATCTTTGGGGCTATATTATTGCTGAAGGAATTCTTCTATTTATTCCTGCAAGTTGACAGCAATTCTAGAAGTTCAGTCTTTATAGTTTCTGCCACCTTTTTCCATGTTATAGGTCGCAAAAGGGATTACAGTATATTTTAGCTTCAGGACTTTTTAATCAAAATAAACAAGTGTCAACCTTATAAAATAAAATTTGTCATCATCATTTCAGTATATGTAATTACAACACACAAATCATTGACCCTTTTCCTCTTTTATGCACCAATGGGATAGAGCCTATCCCAAAAGTATTTATCAGACAGGAATCGACCCTAGACCAAATGTTGGGACTTTGCAATGCACATGCTCACATTTAGCTTACTTCAGAGAAGCCAGTCATCCTGACATTTGAAATCTCTTGGATGTGAGGGAAAACTCGTATACCTGGTAAAGTCCCATAAAACAGGCTGAATATGCAAAGTACCATACAGTAGTCTTGCATTGTGATATTTCTGTTTCTCTCATTCCAAACACTCTTCCCTGGATAAATTGTAAGATTGCATATCTATCTCTCTCTTCCCCTTAGAAAATGCCAGTAGTGTTTTTCCTTCCAATGATTGCAAAGGGTAATGGTAGTGAAGAAAAAAATACACTAAATAGAAAGGTATGACTAAAGAGTGCATATGTTGGTTTAAGGGTAGAAAAAAATACTTTAGTATTGTACAGTGCAAGTTTTACCATTTTTGTCTGCAGGCCTTGAAAGTATTTAAAAGTTTTTTACCACATTTTCATTATCACTACAAACTGTTACATGAGGATAACCTGGTGGAAGAGACTAATCCCAGTCTTATACTAAGCAGGCAACAGGAGACAAATGAAAATGCATCTGTCTCATACAGCAGTGACAGTTTTGCAAAGGAAATTCTAACTTGGTTAACTAAGTTAATTTTAAATAGAGTGCAGGGCAAACTTAGATCTGCTTAGAGGTGTTTTTTTTTTTTTTATATGTGGTTTGGCAGATAAAAAAATGTTAATTTGTAAGTAGTTAATGCCTCTTTAAACATTTACTGGGGGACTCTTTAATGAAGGCAAAGGCCAAAACGTGAAATGGCTAGGGAAGCATCATTGGAAATATAAAAGGACAATTAACATGTGGCTGTTCCTGTATGTAGTTCCAGTGTGGAGAAAAATGGCCACATTTAGAGGCTAAAGCATTTCTGATAGTAATATAGTTTTTATTTTTTATGTATTGTTTACCAAGGTGAAGCCTTTACAAAGGGGAAACCCGGCAAATTTGAACCTTTAATATATTGCAAAGTTAGAGCAAGTTTATATTTCAAGAAAATAAACTGAACGTATAATTAATTTAGCAGTTTTGTCAAAGTGTCCACCTTCATATCATTGTAGTATAATTTTGCTTGACAGTGCCTGTACAAGTAGTGGTGGCATCATCAGTAAACCTCTGCAAGGCCAAATTACTTCCTCTGTTGTTGGAATTTACATCAGGTGAGTTAAATGAGCTACGTACTCATTTTAAAAATACAAACAAGGAAAGTCACTGAACATATATAGAAATGAGTGGGAAAGGAAAAGGGCTTACTAAGCTGCTATGAATACAGAGAATTACCATGTCATTTTCTAACCCACTTAACTCAGACCATGGTCATGGGGGTTGCTGGAGCCTATCCCAACTAGCACAAGGCAGGAGCAAACCCTGGACAAGGTGCCAGTCCATTGCAGGGCAAACACACACCAAACATAACCTAGGGCCAATTTATTGTTTCCAGTGCACCTAAACGAATGACTTTGGACAGTGGGAGGAAACCAGAGCACCCGGGGGGCATACCCCAGACATGGGGAGATCATGCAAACTCCATACGGAGAGGACTCTGGACACACACCCCCTGGTCTCCATATTACAATGCAGCGGTGCTGCTTCTAATAAACGTGACCTAAGTAGTCTGTTGCAGCCATAAGGGTGTTAGTGATTCTGCAGATTTATAATTTTAATATTAGTCTGACAATTTATCGGCTAAGTGCTACTATAGTCCCGCTATTACAAGTCCATTAGTGCAAGCAAATAAGCAATTCACGCTTTACATGTGACAATAATGACCCTTTAAGAAACCTGTTCATTAGGGTGTATTGCAGTCAACAATTTCATCTTGAGACCTCAACATAGAGTTCCACTTTCCAATGGGTACTTGTGACGATGCGGGTTCACTCCACACTCCCATCGTCCTTCCGGGAGCCCTGAACCCGACAACGTCTGTAATGTCACCAATGAGCTTGGCAGTGAGACGTAATAATGGAACAAGGGGATGGCGCAACAGTGCCAAGTGCTTTTATTAAAACCAACAACAAGCAAAAACAAAGTATCCAAATGAAGTGCAGTGTATCAAAATCTTTTAAATAAATCGGTAAAAACAAAGGTGAAAAGTAGAGGTTAAAATCCAATAGAAAAAATCTTTAAAAAACAACGACAAAGTTAAAACAATGGCTGGAAACAGTCTCTTTAAAATTAAAGCCTGTTGCCTTCTTTTTACCTGGCGGCCTCCCTGCTTCTCCCATCGGGCTTCGCAACATTGGAGTCGCCCTACCTGAAGCTGAGCTTCTCTCTACTCGACTGGTCTGGAGGCCTCCTGATCCCTG
Organism: Polypterus senegalus; assembly: GCF_016835505.1. Taxonomy (NCBI): domain Eukaryota; kingdom Metazoa; phylum Chordata; class Cladistia; order Polypteriformes; family Polypteridae; genus Polypterus; species Polypterus senegalus. Next base: position 48,380,041 of record NC_053160.1, on the reverse strand, counting down.
GCTTCGGTTCCGCTCTCTCTAGACCGAGACTTGGCTTCCCTCAACGGCCAGGATGCTCATGTTGGGGGAATCCACCTTCCAAGCCTCCCGACTCCCACTGCCTTTTCGGCCTTACACGCCTAGCCATCCTTCTTCCGGTCAATCCCACTCCTCACAATGTTCAGCGGGAGCGACCACTATTAACTGCCCTAGGTGTCGGCCAAACACCCCGCTAGGGCTCACTGTCCAGCTGCCAGCCTGCGAGCACTTGCTCACTCTCTCTCTCTTTCTTTCTTTCTCACTCGCGCACCGACTTTCTCATAGCTACTTTCTGCCGCCGCCTTCTCCTGCAACCTCCGTCTCTCTCTCTCTCTCTCTCTCTCTCTCTCTCTCTCTCTCTCTCTCTCTCTCTCTCTCCCTCCCTGTGACGATATGGGTTCTGCTTCATGCTCCCTTTGCTGTTCGGGAGCCCTTGAACCCAACACCGTCGATAATGTCACCGAGATGATCTAGACAGTGGAGGCAACAACATAGCAACGGGATGGTACAAATGTGCAAAAGTGCTTTTATTAAAACAGCCAACAAAAACAGTGTTCAATAATGTGCAGTGCTTTCAAAACTGTTCAAATAAATAATCCAAAAACAAATGTGGAGGTTTAAAAACAATAGAAAAAACAATCCTTTAAAACGAGGTTAAAACATTCTCTAGGAAGCAGTATTTAAAGTCAACAACAAGCCCGGTGCCTTCTTTTAACCGGTGACTCCCCAGCCTCTCCCTGTCCAGGCTTCGCAACAGGGGAGCCACTCTACCTGCAGCTGACCTCTCCACTACTGCTCTGGAGGCGTCCCGATCCCTGGCTTTGGTTCCGCACCCTCCAGACCGCGACTTGGGAATTCCTCTCATGGCCAAGGTTCTCACGTGGAGGACACCACATCCCAAATCCTGACTCCCGCTGCCATCCGCGGCCCCATGCCGGGTCACCCGTCTCCTTCTTTGGTCACTCCACCTACATGCTTGCTCAGCGGGAGCGACAACAGCTACTACGCCCTGGGTGTCGGCCTAAAACTCAGGCTGTCGGCTCAGCTGCCTACGAGCGCTCACTCGCCCGCTTCCTGCTGCACCGACCTGCTCGCTTCCTGTAACCTCCGTCTCCTTCTCTTTTCATTTTTCGGAACTTTCTTTTTCCCTTCCAACTGACTTGCGCTTCTTTTTATACAGCGAGGGGCCATAGCAGCTGCAGCACATTAGCCATGGGAACAATCACGGATGTGGATCTGCAGTAGGTGAGAAACGCCCACACCGCAGATCACCCCGTGGTTTGCTACAACTGCTACGCCCCTTCACGAAGCCGCAAGCACGGTGATTATTTATTTAAATGGCCTTTGCTGAAAGAGCTGTGGACCCATAACACCACACTCCCCCTCTTTTTTTTTTTCTTTTTTTTTTTTTCTCCCTCCTCTACTAGCTGCCTTATGCTTCTATATATCACGGGGACGTGGATCAGTTGTGGCAATCAGCAGCTCCCGGGAACAATTACGGATGCGGATGACTCCTCACCTGTGCACTTAAGCAAGGACCGTCCACATCACAAATCACCCCGGGAACCACTTCAAACACACACCACCACGCCCCCTCCCTAAGCCGCGAGTGCAGCGATTTTATTTTCAAAAGTGGCCTTTGACATGAGCTGTGGACCCGCTATACCACAGTACTTCTTTCAAAACTTTTATATATGTGAATAATGACCTAGAATTAGACATAAAGCATCCACAACTAACAGTATTTCAAAAAAATGCAGATTTTTACATTATTTGACGTGGGTTCGGGCATCTGTGAAAAGTATTTTAGCCACCACAGACTTATTTGACCACCGTCTGTTAAGTACAGTTCATGATATTATTAAAAAAATGTTAAAATGTGTACTTTATATTCACTACGAATGCATGTAATTACATTCTGTTATCGCTGTCTTTGGATAATATTTTGCAACAATTAGTAATATGTCCAGATAACTATTGTGATTTATTTATACAGAGAAATACAATAGGGCTTTTAGAAACAATGCATTTCTAGAGTACCCTGAAAGGAAAAATCTGGAGTGTCCTCCTCTCTGCTTTTTTGTATATGTAGAGATTATATAATAACTAGCCGAAGCCCGCCGTAGCATACGGCGGTATAAGAATAGGAACGGAAAACGTTGAGAAAGGAATTCAGTATAACAAAGGCTTAGGAAACCATTGTTGCAGTATAACGAAAATAGCAAGGAGCAAAACCAATGCCAGTGGTCGAGAGAGCACCTTCCTGTAGCAGGCTATGGAAAACATAGACATATATAGATAGACGCTGCATTCACTGTGTTGCCCAGTCGACACGATAAGTCAGCGCGTCCGCCTTATTGCGAGTGGTAAAAGTGCCATTTAAACTAATACAGGTAGACGTGGAAACCGGGTTTTCTGATGAAAAAACAATAACGTTGTAAACAGTATCGTTTACATAAAACAGATTTTGACGAATCGTTTACATGCAATTATTTATATCCATTTATACACTAATAATGGCAATTTATTAAATGATGATAATAATTATTGTTATTACTATTATTATTATTATTAAATAATTCCTCCCGTATAAGTAACATTTCTTGGACTGCTTTCTTCTATCTCCGAAACATTTCTAGACTTTGTCCTGTTCTTAAGCAACACAGTACTAAAGTATTGGTTAATGCCCGAGTCACCTCACGTATAGATTACTGTAATGGTATTCTATCTGTCATCCCACAAAAACGTATCCATCGCTTACAATTTGTTCAAAATTCTGCTGCCAGGACAATAACCTGCTGTTCTAAATCCACTGAACATACTACAGTAATCCCTCGCTATATCGCGCTTCGACTTTCGCAGCCTCACTCTATCGCGGATTTTATATGAAAGCATAATTAAATATATAACGCGGATTTTTCGCTGCTTCGTGGGTTCTGCGGATAATGTGTCTTTTTACTTCCTGTACATGCTTCCTCAGTTGGTTTGCCCAGTTGATTTCATACAAGGGACGCTATTGGCGGATGACTGAGAAGCTAACCAATCAGAGCACGCAGTTAAGTTCCTGCGTGCTGAATGCAGTGTTAACCAGGAAGTCTCGTCTCGCTCATTCAGCATCAACGTGTTTCGCTGTGTAAAGAGTTGTGCTCTTTTGTGTTTATCTTTGTGCATAGTCAAGCCCTTCATTATGGCTCCAAAATGATCTGCTACTGCTTCAGGGGCCGTGCCCAAGCGCAAACGGAAGATGTTAACGATTGCCGAAAAGGTAAACATTTTTCTTGCATTGTACGTATTTATTGCTGGCGGCCTGTCTATCATAATGGCTGTAACATATGTGATATCAGAGACACTCAATATCTTTAAAATAATATTTAGGTTTTACTGTATATAAACAGTGTGTTTATATACATAATTTCAATGAATCTTACCTAATATCTAAGAGAATACAAAAGGATTATGCTGTATAACTCTGCGGGGAATATTTATAAACAGTGTGGGAGAGTTTATAAGGGCTTAAAATATATAAAAATAACCATACAAACATATGGTTTCTACTTCGCGGTTTTCATCTATCGCGGGGGGGGGTCTGGAACGCAACCCCCACGATCGAGGAGGGATTACTGTACACCTATTCTCTCTCAACTTCACTGCCTCCCTGTTAACTACAGAATACAATACTAAATACCGTTCTTAACATTTAAAGCTCTCCACAACCTCACTGATCTCCAACAGACTGACACTCGTCTTGTTCACTCTGATTCGCAGCTGTACTTTCTGTACAACACATCAAACTCTGTGCTTTGGGAGCTTGAGCGTCTCTTATTGTGCTCCTCAACTCGGGAATTCTCTTTTCTCTAATATACATCAGTTCGATTCAATAACACATTTTAAAACTACCCTCAAAACTTATCTTTTCAAACTGGCATACCAATTGTGAATTTTGCACTCTTACTGCCAGTTATCATTGTTTGTTTGCTAATTGCTGTTTGATCGAGAGCGATGGTGGATGCGGAAGTAGGATTAGAAATGGCGGGCAGGGCTCTGTCGAGCATATCCCATGGTCTTAGAGTTGGTGGGCGGGGCTCTGTGAGTTGGCGGGCGTTGCTTTCTGTCTTGCTTGCGCTCACTGTCTTGCGTGCCCTTAGTGAATTATATATATAGATTTTATGAATATGTCAACTTGTGAAACAAAACATGTACCTGTTCAAATTTCAAGTTTATTTGATAGTTCTTGTACCTGATTAGATACATTTCCAATTACGGTGTTATTTTGTGTTTGTACCATGTCATTTCTTTGCATTGCTAAATTAAAAATAATGCGTGCAATGTAATTAATAAATTGTTACTAAATAAGATAAGTAATTGGATATTCCAAAAATTCTATATTATTCTGGCCTTTAACTCTGTCATTCTGTTTTAATTAAAAAGTGTGTAAATATTTATGCAGCTGATTCATTTTCTTCTGCCTTTGCAATGCTGTTTGATTTTTAACTCTTATGTTCACATTAAAAAATTTAAATGTAGGTAATAAAGTTTAGCCAATCCAAAAAATACAGAAAACGAGAAGAAATGTCAATTGATTCACAAACAGTATAAAATTGATGAAAGATCAAAACATATATGAAATGTAATTTGTGGAATTAAACATAAGTGTAAAAGTAAATGCGTAGTGCAAATCGGAAAGATACGGTAGGCCTATATAACTTTTAATGAATATCTATACTTTAATTAAAAATTGATCTCTTACTGGAGAAATTTATAAAACCATGATTTAATTGATCGTAATATATAATTTATTAAATTAGTTCAAACAACCACTGTAATTACCAATAAAAAATTCCTTTGTTGACAAAATAACGTGTAACAATGAAAAACAAACTTACCAACTGTAAGTGTTCATATGTAGCCAATCGTGCATGAGAAATATTGAACACCTACTAACACTAAGTTGTGTAATTTCACCAGTGAATTAATAATCTTTCATGAAAATTTAGAACAAGCACAATGAGGAAAATTTTCACAAAAACTATTAAATTGCTAAGTGTACTGTATTTTAAGCATAAAACCAAAAAAAGCAAAAAGTAAATTAAAAAAAACACACAGCTCAAAACAATTGTGGAACACAGTTTGCCTTAAAGACAGTAACAAGTACCTAAATGATTAAAATCTGATTATAATGAAACTTCCTATCTGTGTGTTTCTTACAAAATTTCAATCACTTATCTTCGCTTATAATGCAAGTCTGTCTGGCAAAGAACTACTTCTGGTAATCCAATCAAACTGAAATTTCAAATCTGATTGTTTTGTGGTCAAGTAATAAACCACATCCAGTCATCTGATCAAGGTCAAATTTTATATCTAACAATAAGTAATAATCATACAAAATTTGAATTATGTCTATTTATATAATGGTAGTAATACATATGTAATAGTTCTGATACCTGTTAAGATATCATTTCTGGTTATCTGATTTAAGGTGAAATTCTATATCTGTGTTTCTTCCCCTAACTAGCAATATAAAATTTATTTTTCTTGTCTTATAATGCAGTTACACATGAAACACTACTATACAAAATTTCAATCGTTTGTTTAAACTGTGTACCTGTTTATTTGGAAAATTGTTCAAATGTGTTGAGGTAAAGTGAGACTTCTTTTTGATACATGTTGCCCAAAAGTTGATAAACCTAACATTTTGACACCCATATGCCAAATTTAACTTATCTAGCTCAAAGCTTTCTTACGCTATATTTCCGTACATTCTCTCTCTCTCTCTCTCTCTCTCTCATAATTGCAAAAATGGTCAAAACATGTTCAGGAGTGCATGTGAAGATTAATTAAAATCTTGAGGTTGAAATGTTTCGTGATACTATACATTTTCTATACTATGTATACAAGAAAGTAAAAATGAGGAATCAAATACAATTTTGCCATAGATCAAGATTGGTCAGGAAACATATATGGAGTCTGTGGAGTACCTTTAGCATATGTCATCATAACAAAGTTAAATCCATTAAATTAGAGGTATAGTATGTCTTTTGGACGCAACTTGGTGGTGATGTTGTTGTCAGGATTAAAATAACTATGATTTGTACATTCACGTTTTCTTCTGTTTGTGGATTATATTTGGAAAATTTGAATTTTTAACATAATGGCTTTGTTCAAATGATTGTGTGTGGTGTGTTTTTTTTTTTTTTGTTTATTGCAATTGATGTTGTGATGGACCCCTGGCAACACACAAACACAATCCGGGTTCAAATAATGGATGGTTTATTCATCCAAATACCTCCACACAAAACGGATTCACAGGTTCTCTTTCTTCCACAATCCCTCTCCTCTCACCACAGCATTGCCCTTCTCCAGTTGAGTGTTGCATTCCTTCATCACAGCTATGATTTGACTGGGTAAGGGAGTATGGTCCCTTTTATTAAGGACCCGAAAGTACTTCCAGGTCATATGAAAATCCATTACAGCAGAGAGCTTGTCTCCAAACATTACCCTTTTGCAGTACCCAGTGACTCCAGCAGGGCTGCTCTGCCGGACTACACCTCCTGGCATGCTCTGCCGGCTTCCCACTGGGCACCGATATTTGGGGATGCTGCCACCTAGCATGCTGGGTTAGTAAAAAGCCCCCAGCGACATCTTCCCTTTCCAATGGGCTGTCCATCTATCCCTTCTGGTCCCTTGTCCTCTCTGGCTGGGATGCCTATCTGCCTGTTAGGAGCCTCCTGTTTGGGTAAGGAACCATCCCCTCTTCTGGCCAGGGTGCCACCCACACCCATGTGGCATCTACAATGTAGACATCTTTTGCATACAAATATTAAGGGTTGTGCGGTGGTCTATTGGTAGATTTATATTAAACTTGATTGTGGGGATCATTACATTGTGGGAATATTGTGGAACCCACTCCAAACTGCTGAACTAAAGCAGCAACAGTTAAGGCCAAAGTATGTTCAAAACATGCCAAACTGCATTTTCTTCTAAAGGCTGGATTAGAATGAGTCCACAATATCCCTGCATTATTAACTACATTTTGATTAGTATCATTGCCTCTTAAAAAAAAAATACAAGTAATTTTTTTCCTTAGGAATATTTCTTCTCATTTCAGTTGACTTCATTTTTTTTTTTTTTTTAACTTATTTTTCTATCCATAACCTCTGAGTGTTGTTCCCATTCTAAAACTGTGCCATTAAAGCAGGAACTTGTGGTTGTAATTCACTGTCCATGCAGTATACTAAACCTCAGCCACCCCACTGCCCAGTTTTCAGATTTCTGTATATATCTACCACTGATCTTGGCTTAGGGCTGTGTAATCAAGAGGGTTTTTTTTATATGCTGCAAATCTGAATTACACCTTATAATGGTAGATTACAAGCAAATCTTGCTTATTTATCTGTTTGGAAATGAAAAAAAATAGTTTTTCACTTTGTAGTTATTGACTGGATTTTCTAAATGGTTTGATTATGTAAAATGAAATATTCTGCTAAATGTATCTTATTAAAGGAAGCAGAGTTTTAATTGTGCACTTTAAGTCTTTGCAACATTTCCTTGAGTTGAAATTTTTAAATCAGTAGTAAATCTTTTCAGAGTAAGCTGCCAGTGCCAAAATTTCATTCACAACTCTATGTATTTTACTTGTGTAAACACATTTTCATATTTTTTATTAAGGTGTTTCACCACTTGGAGGAGAGTGAATAATTCTTTAGAAAAACGTAGCCTTTTCGACTTGTCTTTTTTGTGCATATGTTAAGTAATTATTTCAATAGGGAATGCATATTCTGAAACTTGATTACTTTGCTCTTAATTTTTTATATTTACAGTCCGTGGTTAGTTTATACTAAATTAGAAAAAGAATGTAGCATCATATGTAAAACTAAAGTCTGTGCTACATGTATGGATTTTTAGATGTTCCAGTAATCTGAGGTCAGAATATATAAATGTTAGTCGTCTTCTAAAATAAACAGTGACTAGGCCTTGAGGTCTACATTCCCCTTTGGAAGGGCTGTCATCTGTGTATTGTGTATACATGATTTAAAGAAAAAAAAAATTAATCCCCACCAAAGTGCACTCTGTGGATATTTTATGTGTAAAATTTCTTTCTAAGAAGGTCTTATTACATATGTGCTTTGCGTTGGCAAAACTCAACTTCCATACCAGAAGTTGCATTACATGTTATTAGCAAATGAGTTAAATGAACTTTAAATATTTAGAGTCTTAGGGGTGAAGCATGCTTTTGTTTTCTGTCTCAGTGTAGATGACCTGGTGTATTTGTTTATGCTATTATAATTTAGCAAATTTAATTTTGTTTATACAAAAATATTGCAACTTATTTGTTGCAGAACAATTGTATAGAACCCAACATAACCTCATTGCTGACTAATATGATAATTGACACAACTTGCTTAATTGTTTTGATATTGTTTACAGCAAAAGTGGTTCTGCACATTTTCAGTGTAATACACAATGCTATGTATAAATTTAATAGGATAACTGGTAACTTTCAGAAGATAAAGTGACAAAGCAGTAATGCAAAAGATCATTGAGCTCGGCGTGCTGTTTAGGTGCATGATTAATATACAGTATAACATCTAATACAGAATTCAACACTGCTTTAAAGTGTTCGCCCTGTTAACCACCCTCCCTGCCACAATCCCCCTTTTGATTAAACAGGTTTGAGAATTACATGCTGTGCTACAGTGCCTGTACACACCACTGGGGTATTGAAGAAGGAAAACAGTGAAAAAAGTAAATGAACTGGTTGGTCAGGTAGAGATGGAAGAGGCTTTAGAAAACTATGTAATAATAAGGGGATATAACAGCAGGCTCTTAAAGGCTCAAGTGGTCTGTGTTAGTAGTTTTGGGCTTTAAAAAAACATTAATTGCTGCACAAAATAGAGAGGGGTGGAAAAGGGGGATTCTAGTCACTCTAGTAGCCTGACTTTTTGGTCAGCTTTACATATCTCTCCAGTACATACTGAAAAAAAACATTGAAACTCACTTAAGACCTTTTGGAAGGAATAGAAAATGAAAATAAATAAATAGTAAATATGATTATTGATAGTTTAAATATCTAAGGAAGAAAACCTGTGCCCGTAGTCCAAACACTTTTCAAATATCTTTTGACAAAATAAAAAAACCTTCCAACAAGAGGAGACAATTCTGTCCTTCACACTCATCTTATAAAATCTGTCAGGGTATCAGCTTTGACTATGTGAATTGTTGGTTTCAGATTCCCATCAACCCCTTCTCTGAACAAGTGCATCCTGTTTTCTGTCCTAATTAAGCTAGTGCATTCAGCATCAATGTCTTGATTGTGGCTCACTATTTTTAATATAATTTGACTGGATCAACTTTACTGATGTCTTTTTGAAGAATCTGAAAGGCTGGATTAGGTCCCCACCTAGCATTCTTTTTTTTCCAAAACTAAAGCGGTTCAGTTCCCTTAGCCTTCTGCAGTGGTGCATGGCAATCAACAGAGTGCTTCTCCATCTACAATTCTAGGACTTTTTTTTTTTTTTTGACCAGAATTACACACATTATTGCAAAAGAGGCTTCACTAGGACGTCATAGAATCTGAATAAAATGAACTTCATTTATGATCTTGGAAAAAAGGTGTGCTCTTGGCTAAAAATTAGTAGATATAATATCTTAGTGTGGTGTAAGCAAATACCACAACTTATTATACATATATAAATATCATATAATATAAATTGTTTTAGGGCCTTGGATTACCATTCTCATATATATTTTATAATGTGTTCTCCGTCCTAATTATCTTCAATTTACAGAGTAGACTGACTCTCTGTATGAATGTTATGTTTAGAGACCAAAACAAACCTACAGATTTTAATTTTTTGTATTGTTTTTCACTAATTCTGCATTTTATTTTCCTTTTATCAAGTTATAATCCAATGTTATTTCATCATTCTTTGCCTGGAGGTTGGCATAAAATAACACATATATGCTCATTTATGCATGTGTAGCCAATCAGAGTCCTTTGTTTGCAGATTCCACTGGAGGAATTTCCTTAGCTTGGCTTTCTTAAACAGCTTTGTTTTGAAAATTTCAGAGCGGATTAACACATTCTTTTGTTTGGAGTAGTTCATTTATGAGTCATAGCACAAACTAATAAACTAGCCATGTGCCTACTCTCTATTCAAAAGAGATAAAAACTATATTTGGGAAGAGGCAAGTTAAGTCTGTTCCGTAGCAATTGGCATATTGCTGAGTCTTAAATGGTTAAATCCTGTGCTGCGGAAAGATGGCAAGACCCAAAATTAAATTGCTTTCATTGCTTTTTTTTTTAAAATAGTTCTGTGAAAGGATGGATTTGAAAAATTATGTGGAAAGTGGTACACACATTTAAAAATCTGAACCCATGAACTTATTTAGAATTTGGACTTTGAAGTTTTAGAAGCTTCTTATAGAATGGGGGTTTTAGCTTCCTTTCCTTCCATCACTGTCTTCACAGTCCACAGTTTTTTTTTTATTCTTGGAATATATAATAGTAATAATTTTAAAAGATTTAAAGTTTTTGTTAATTTTGATAACACTAGTATTTTTACCTCCATAAGCCAGTATGTAAAAGCGATTAGATTACATTAAATAATCCAATGGGGAACTTTAGACACATACAACAGCAGAAACATAAACAAAAAACAGACTCGGAGTACAAATATAATACTAGCAATCAAGTAGATGCAGTGTATTGTGTAGAAACGGCAAAATTAACTTGTCCCAAACTAAATACTTGTACTACATCATGAGGAAGCACTGAATTGCCCGATAGCAGTAATAGGCTCATTTTACTCTTTTTCTTTTGAATTTTCTAGAAGGTTAGGGAATCTGATTAGTTCAGGGTATTATGGTTCTTTCAAAGCTTTTTACTAGTAGTGCACCCAATCCACTGGCTGTTCACTTCCTCACATTTCAGCGGTAAGACACCGTCCTCATTCCCAGAGGGTCAGGTTACTGCTGAGCACATTGTCAGTTAAATGATGTACTGGAAGCTTGAGGGGAAGAAAATGTTACTCGCCTGGTAAGTTCTGCATTTTCCACGTTTGTAGTTTGTGTGGTATTTAGGATAAGGAAACTATTTAATAAGTAGTAAAACCTTCTTTGAAGAATGTTGCTCAATATTTCTTAGGTAATTTCTATAGCAAATACCGGTATGTGTTGAATACCTGTGAGGCTTGAAGCATGCAGCAATGAAATTACAATTCACACACAAATTTACCATTGCAGGATGGTGCTGTATATTATCAGATTTAGGATGGGGGTGCTCTTGACTGCTTGCCTAAAATATTACACAATTTAATTTTATTAGATGAAAAGCAGTTCTGTGTAATTAAACTTGACTGAGTAAAAAGACTAGTGCTATTTGCAGTTATCCTAGTAAGGACTGTTTTCGTTATGAAAAATTAATGCTGCACTTGAATTTGGAGACTGTGGACTTTCAGTAGTTTTACGAGTAATCTGAATGTTGGTTACTTTGATTATGAAAATTTTAAAGTCTCCCTGTTTTTTAATTTATTTTACATATTTTATTACCCTAATGTCCAAAGATTTGGGTCGTTTTCTATTTTTGACTGTATTTGGGCCACATGCAAGTTATTACAGAAAACAAACTGATTTGGGTACTTTTTAACTGGTTTAATATGTATTCAATTTTTTTTAATTCTTATATGTATTCATTTAGAATGCATGTGGTAATTGATTCATTTAAGCATATATACACCTATAACTAACTAACTAACTTTTTATGTAAATTAATTTTGGTTCATCCTATATATATATATATATATATATATATATATATATATATATATATATATATATATATATATATATATATATATATATATATATATATATTCAACTGTTACTACTTGGAGCACTGTCCTATATCAGTGTGCTTTCATATAGCTTATATAAATATTTGTGGTTTAAAAATTCTTTAAATAATTTGAACTTCTATGCAAAAATTGAACTTCAGCATCCCATTTTGGTTTTGTGCTTTGGTTTACAGAGTTTATCTACAGTAGTTTTCACTCCAATTTATATTTCTTAATGCACCAGGCTTAAATTGTAAAATTTATTAAAATTATAAAGGATGCATTGTATATGAAACTTTTTCGTTCTGTATGTGGAAGCTATTTTGTGATAATGAAGAGATTTGTGTTCTTTTTCATATTTATCCAAATGCATTCATACTTAAACTTTTTTGTTAGTTTGAATGACATTTTAAATTTCATGTTAGAATTTGTGTGGTTCATATGTTTAGTTTTTGCTATTATAACTAGGAAAAGGCAATTGAATAATAATTGTGTGAAACTCCACTGTTTTAGAGAATAACTAAGGATTTTTAATGTCTTCATGTGAAAGTGAAGCCATGGCAGATGGCACTTCACTGTCAAATTGAATTATGTGATAGACTTGATTTAAGGAAGATGCCACCATCTAGTAACCACCTTGATATGACTGTATGGTGGCTGTTTTTGGCTAAACCCAAAAGGTTAACCTTGTACGAGAGAGGACTAAGACACTTAATTTGGAGCTTTGCATATATCCAGAATGTATAGGAGTGAAGTTAAGATTTCTAAGGGTTGAGGAAATGACATATTGGATGCTTTAACATTGGTTATGTGGGGTAACAAAACCCATTGGACAAATAGGAGGGTTGTCAAGGCTGGCCTGTTTTGTTCAGTTCAATTTATGCAGTTTTCCTTCAGTTGCTGCCACAATTTAATCTAATAATTATTCAGCCCCCAACTCCTGCTTTTTTAATATTTTAAAATATTTTATTATATATTTTTTTAATGCTTTTTTTAATATGTATATACCTATTATTATATACCAGTAACCGCACACTGCACGATAGTAGACGTATGTGTAATGTAAGCATCTAATGTGAACATCTTATTGTAAAGTTATCTGATGTTGCGTTTTGTGTATAATTAACTTCTTTCTTCCTCATAATAAGCACCACTGTTTCATTGTATAGCACATTTTGTTTGGTAACTGTACATACGGTTAGAACAGCTAAAAATATATACATGGTGTTTTTGTAGGCCATTTCCATAATAATGCTTTTTTCTCTAAATCCTGCTTTTTATATAATGCATGCATTATTTTCATTCTGTTATCCGTTTTTATTTTCAGCTGTTTGACTGAACATAACTTTTTTTATTATTCATTTTTAAGCGTGTCATGTATGCCGTATATTTTGTGATAATATTCAAATGTTGCCTAAAACTGTAGTTTCATGCAATTCTTGTTCTATTGTCTATCCCTAGTTATAATGCTAATTTTCCCACTGTTATTATGTGTGGGTGTTTTTTTTTTTTTTTTGGTGACGTTTAGAAAAACCTGTCTTTCTTAATATGGCAGCAATGATTGCAGTTGCAATAATAACATACAATAAGAAACCTTGCATGAAATGTAAGGGACTATTACAACGCATGTAAATTAAAAGAGGATTTGTTTTAAAGGATGAAACAGCAAAATTAGAGAAGTATTTTGTATACTGGAAGATGTATTAATAGAACATGTCTCAAAATATACATAAATATTTTTATATGTATATGGACAATAATGATACAATTGGAATGTGACTCCGGTAAAGATCTTTAAATTCAGTTGTGGATGGCCACAGGTTTTTGCTACAACCTAGCTAACCTTTCTAAGATTACAAATGCTTAATTGCTTGTTTTTCATTCATCTGCCAGTTAACAGTAAGATGCGAATAGTCTACCCTGGCCCCATTTAAACTTGGATGTCTTCATCATGAAGTTTGGTGTCTGTTTTGATAAAATATTTTGAAAGTAATAAAATTACAAAGTGAAGGGCTGAAAATGACTGATCTGCTACAGTCCACAAATCATGGATCTGGATTTTGTGATGGATCTGTAAAATAAGAGTAACCCAACATGGCAGAATGAAATGGTATACTAGCCAAAGAAACTCTTTAAATGTTGCGAAATAAGCAAAAATCAAGAAATTTAAAATTAAGAACTTAAAACAAAACCTTTTATTATGCTGGAATCCAGGCACTTTGTACATCTGTTCACATCAAATGGCTACCCCAAGACATTTATCAAACAGTGCTTAACAGAAGATGCCACAGATCTCTGCAAACAATAGACTCTAACCTGATTTCCATTCCACCTGGCACAGCCTTCCTTATCACTCTTTAGATCAGGCATCAAAGTAGCGCATAAACCAGCAAACGGCCCTTTTTAATGCAAAAAACAGGAAATCAGCAGCAAAGACGTGGGATACAGTATATACTATACTATGCAGTGCATGCTCAGCCGTTTACATGGGACAAACATCTAAAACACTTACAACATGTATATATAAGAACATGGCAATGTTGTCAGAAGGAAGGACCTACAGTCTCGAAATATATTCACATACAAGTTCAACCAGACACACATTTGACTGGGACACAGTGCAAGTCAAATTCAAAGCCAATAATAAAAGTTCTGGAAAGCTGGCTGAATTGTGGCTATCAAACGAAAACGACTTTAACAGACACTTCGACATGAACCCAGTATATGCAGGCTTTAAAAGAACATCCACATGTTAAATAAGACTTTATGACCAACACCCTCTGAAACCCACCTTATTAACCCCACAATTGCTATATATTCCTTTGATTCCTCTGTGTATGTGTGTTTGTGTATATGTATGTATGTCCTGGCACTGTGGGTTCTCATGGAGTCCAAATGTGGATATCGCCAGAGTTTCTTTGCAGCCTTTGTCAATTTTTGTAAAGCATTTTAATTCAGTTGATTGAGCTGCCTTGTGGGACATCATGAGACTTCATTTGAACCCCTGAAGTTGCTGGATGTCATGGCTCTCCTTGCACCATGGTACTGTGATTGCTGCGTAGAGTGGAAGCAGAACCTCTGCGTTCTCCAAAGTTGACTCTGGAGTTTGTCAGGAGTGTGTTCTTGCTCCTACTCTGTTTTATTGCTTGGATAGACTGGTTGTTGGGCATGGTCGTGGGGTCCTGCCGCTGTGAGGCATTTGTTAGTGAAGAGAGATTCACTGATCTTGACTTTGCCAATGATGCAGTGATCTTTGCAGAGTCAATGGAGGTCCTGATTGGGGCTCTCGAGAGGCTGAGTGAGGAGTCTGAGTGTCTGGCAATGCGAGCGTCCTTGGTAAAAACCAAGATCCAGGCCTTTAATGACCTCTTGGACAAAGCCATCAGCAGTGTGTCTGTCTGCCGCGTCAAAAAGTATACATACCTTGTCAGGGACATTCATATCTGTGGTGACTTTTCCTATGAAGTCGGTAGACAAATTGGGAGAGCAATAGGGTTGCGAGGTTGCTGAAAAAGAGGTATGTGGTGCTCCCGATAACTTTGCAAAAGGGCCAACGTCCAAGTCTTTAGAGTCCTGGTGCTTTCTGTTTTGCTATATGGTTTTGAAACGTGGACACCATCCAGTGGCCCAAGACAGACTGGACTCCTTCAGAACTGTCTCTCTTAGAAGAATCCTTGGGTACTGTCGGTTCAACTTTGTGTTAAATAAGCGGTTTCACACGGAATCCCAAATGTGGCACACTGTGAGGGAATGTCAGTTAATGACATTATGGCCATGTGGTGCGATTTCCCGGAGGGTGATCTGGCTCAGTGGATTCTCATTGTTGAGAAACCAATTGGCTGAACTAAGGCAAAAGGACATTCACATAGCACCTGACTGAGGCAGATAGACAGTCATTTCTGGAGGGTGGGACTGGACCATGTGTCTGCCTGGGGGATTGGTAATGGGGATCCCGAGGTGTTTCATCTTGTGGTGGGCTCTGGCTTAATGCAACTCATTTTTTGCCAACATTTGGCGCAATACAACAGCAAACCCTGAACTGGCACCTCATCAGTATAAGGGCGCATTAAAGCACACATTCAAATCGGGAAAACAAGTGGATGACTAAGTTTAGACAGATGGGTAAAACATTGAACAGAAAATCTTCAGCCCGTCATTGGACTGTATGAACTCCTGAAAACCTCCAAGCTGTAATGGCATAAATTTTGCAGTCTCCTAGTCATTCAGCACGCAAACATGCTTCTGCCTTAGGCATTTCCAACATGTCTTTGAGGAGGATTTTGCATGAGGACTTTAATTTCCATCCATACAAAATGATGGCAGTGCAGGAACTCACTGAGAGAGACTGGGAGAGCCACAGAGTTCTGTGGAAACATTCTGCAAACTGTTCATGGAGATGCCATTGTCACGTGCACCGATGAGGCATATTTGCATTTGAATTTTTGTGTAAATACCATGTATACTTGCGTTTAAGTTCTCCCCTGGATAAGTCGGGGCTTGATTTTACCGTATAATTTCTTGTATTTTATAATGACGATCGAATGCGGAAAACTCACGCTATTGGTCCAAGAGATTATGATATGCTAACGCCCACCTGAGAGAGTAACCACTGAGCACACTGCCTTTTTTTCTATGTATTGTTCCTACGTGACCACACAGTAATACCCGAACTATTCCGAACCGATGTTTGCACTGTTTTATGTTTATCACACCCTCATACATACATACATACATACCTTTATCGTAAGAGCATCCCCCTCCTACGATGGAGCGTTCGATCAGAAGAAAATGTGAAGCTGGCTTTAAATTAAAAGTCCTTGAAATCACGAAAAAAACTGGTAACTGCGCTGCTGCAACAAAATTCAATGTGTCTGAGAAACTGGTGTGAGATTGGAGGAAGCAAGAAGAAAAAAAAAAGTCATTTTTGAATGGGTGTATAAGTTGGGGGGTCAAATTTTTTTTTTTTCTTTTTTTTCTCCAGGTTTCAAGACCCGACTTATACGCAAGTATATACGGTAATCAAAACTTTTGCTATTGGGATAAAACCAACCCTTGTGAACTCCTGTACAGTGAGCATATTGCAGTTTGGTGTGCCGTTGCAGAATGTGCCATTGTAGGCCCTTACTTTTTTGAGGGGGCAGAGCAATGGTCACCGTTACTTCAGAACATTATATTGAAATGCTAGAGAACTTTTTGCAGCCCCAACTGAAAGAAATGGATGTGGTTAGATGCTGGGTTTCAACAGGATGGTGCAATAGCTCATATGGTACGGAGATCCATGCAAGTTTTGTGGGAGATGTTTCCAGGGAAGCTGATCTTCCTGCATGGCGATGTTCGGTGGCCTTCACATTCGCTTGATCTGGTTGAAGGTATACATACACTGACCTCAAAACCTTGAAGCCCTCAAAGATGCTATTCACCACGAAATCACCGCTATACCCTTAAAAAAGGCTGAACGAGTCATGCGACCATTCAGAAATCGTCTCAAAGAGTGTATCGCTAATGGTGGCCACCACCATGAAGAAATAATTTTTAAATTAAAATCTATTAAAATCTATTTTTTATACCCTTTCTTGTGTCGTAATGAAATTTATTTTATCTTGTAGTGTTTTTGTACAATAAATGTTTTAAATATGGTACTTATATACAAACACTTTGGCTTGAACACACACCAGAATGACTATTATAAGTACCAGAGAGGAGGGACAGGCATCTTGACTTTGATAAACGACAAATTTGTGCCTGGCCAGTAGGCCATAATGGAAGGGACAGGAGAATGGGCTCGTTGGGAACAAATCATTCCCCCACACAACAGATGGCAGTGTCCCTCTGACCTAAACCTAATCCAGACACTCACAGGGTGGCATGGGAGTTGGAGTCTGGAAATGCAGCCCTGTTAGGAGGACCTGTACAGGAGACCGGAAGCAGATCCCCGGGTCTGGTTTTAAAGGAAGCCCACTGCCTTACTTGAATGTCAGTCAGAGTCAGGAGGAAGCGGGCAACAATCAGGTGGTGGAGAGGAGGAATTAATTTGTTTTGAATTGTGGCTTATTTTGGAGAGGTGATTATTGGAAAGCTGCTTGGTGTAAATAAAAGGTATTTATTTTAATCATGTAACGTTAGGTGTTATGTGTTTTAGGTTTGGGGCTCTCTGGGTCCCCCTGGTGGCCACACTAAAAAGCAAGAAAATTCAAAAGAAAAGTGCTGACTTGGCTGTCACAGTCAGTTAGGCATTACAGTATATAGATAAATTGCTGTTGGTATAAGGGAGCCCCGCAGCATGCATTCACACACTTCTGCTGAATAATTTTTGGCTGAAAGTACTCTGTGTTAGTACAGCATTGTTCATAATGACACTCAGTTTTCTTTAAATTCTCTCCTTTGCTACTTACCTCAGGGCTTCTGAGTGTGTCTTATAACTAAGTTTGCCCTTTCAATTAGCTTATTGATTCACTGAGCCTCTCTTGAAGTGATGTTACCAGCCCAGCACACCACGGTGTAGAAAATTGCATCAGCCATCACAGAGATATACAAGATGAAAAGGATGTCTCTTTGGACATTAAAGGAATACATTCTCCTAAGGAAAAACACCCTGGTCTGTCCTTTTTATATAGTTCTTCTGTGTTCAAAGACCAGTCCAAATTGTCATTAATGTGAACCACTAAGTACTGTAGTTGTAGGAGTGGACCACCTCTACATCCACTCTCTGAATAATGACAGGGCATAGAGGCTGTAATTGTAATTCATATTGGTAAACGCCTCTGACAAGCAGAGTTCAGTTGTGCAAGAAAATTTTAGATTAGTATAATTAATTCTTCTGTAGTTGTAAAGGTAAGATAGTAGTGTCAAGGTAGTATCTTGTGCTCTGTTTATTGTTCACTGTTTTAACCTTGTAAAATCTTTCAGGCCAGTATAATTTAATATGTAATTGGAGGTCCAGGATTAGTAAGACGTTCATTTGTTAATATTTGATTTGTCACTTGTTATACATCTAAGTAAAAGTGCAGATGTAAATTTTTTCCTTTAAACTACTTACTAAAACCTGCATAGCTTTCATATGTGTATTCAGACGTGACCTGAAAGCTTATGTTGCTTGGATATTTTTCTCAGATCAGTCACGGTTGACAATAGATATCGGGTTTCTGTTCTAAAAACAAGATGCAGACAGGACTCCCTAGGCAACTATTGAACTTGTGCAGGCCAGGTACCTCATTAACAATATATTTGATTGCTTACCTACCATAATGGTGACTGTAAAATTTATCTGTTTTAATACAGTTTTAATTAAATATTAAATGAGACAAAATAGTATTGTTTAATCGGACAAATTAGTGTTTAAAGTGTCTCTTGACATTTCTACTGCAAATTGATTTCTGCCTTGCTCCCAATGATGATAGAATTGATGCCAGCTTTCCATGACCCTGACTTACAATGAGGATTTAGAAAATTGGTAACTATGGAATTGCCATTTCCCAGAAAATGTTTGTACCAAGAAAACCATTACCTTAAATAATTTGTCATACGTGATAATTCTCCAGAAATTTTTAATTCCATCAGTTATTTGTTTATTAGTGGGAAATGCTGAGCACACTGACAGTTCTAGAAAAAGTTTTGATGTAAGAAAGTCTGTCCTCTGCATTTCTGAGGCATCCTTGTGACAAGAAAATGTAAATTAGAAATAATCATTTTTATCACAGATTCTTGGTACCATTTCCTCAAAGTACTATTACCCCAGCCCATTATAAAGCACACGTAATAGTTATAATATTTTAAGCATATCGATAAATCTGAACTGAGCTAATTACATTGCATTTAATCTACAGTATTTATATTTCTCTTCTGGTTCGTCCTGCTTCCACTTCAAAACCGGTCCCGCCCACACGCAGCCGACACGACATTTCTCGATTCCTATTCGTCGTCTTCCATGTCATGAACTATACCGGCCTGCTGAGCGTGATACATCCAACAAGTACTTGAAGGTGTTGCCACAACGGTAAAGTAGCTTTTAGTGATGGGAAGTTCGGATCATTTTACCGACTCAGACCTTTGAGTCTCGTTCAGCAAAATGAACGAATCATTTTTCGAGTCATTTCGTTCAATTCTGTTTCCGGCTCAGACTGCATAGGTTAAGCTTATGGGGCTGTCACGTGATGAACGAACGACTCGAACCCGAAGACTCGAAACAAGTGAATCAATTCCAATACAGAAACTATAGGAAGTTGCGCAAATGCGTCCTTCCCGAGTCACATTAAAGATTCGTTCAAGAACAACCCATCACTAGTAGCTTTACCACCTTTGCGGGAGCCACCTGTGTCTTTACAACAGCTTCTTACACAGCAAACATCAGAAGCTAAAAATTATCATGAACACATTTGAGAATACAACTCTTCTCTAGCGTTTGCTTCCATGGGTGCATAGATAACTCAGCCTCCTGGCCACGGCCATACTGTTTTAAAATACACGGTCAAATTTATCACCAAATCTCTCCACTATACGCTAACACTTATACCTCTCCAGGATATGGACAGTTGTATGTTTTTGACGCAGCACAAGCTACTGCAGTAAGCTTACAAAATAAAGCAAACTCTGTATGCAGTGAAAATGTACTTCTCCAGCTAGATTCCATGCTCAGAACCATGAATCCCTTCGCTAAATCATACAAACACATGCATGAAATCGCTCAGTCCAATCCAGCAGCATCTGTACGAATGGTTTTCAAGGGAAACCCTAGGCAGGATTTATAACGATACAATGCCCCGACATTGTAGCGATTTTCGTCGGAGAAGATGGCAAAACGCCTGCCGAAAGGGACATTTGCATCTATCCCATACGCAACTCCTGTAAACAGATTTCCACGCTCAATATGAATTGCGATCCTATGGTTCACCCACTTTTATTCCCTTACGGAGATGTTGGCTGGCACAAAGATTTACAACATGTTCCTGATAAAAAGATCCGCCAAGCGAAATAAGGCTTACTCAATGCCAATTTTACGCGTACAGATTAGCAATGAGGAATACATTTAGTATTTTGCACTCCTGCGGAAGACTATTCCAACAGTACTTCGTAGATGCGTATGTTAAAACAGAGGGCACGCGTCTCAACTATCTCAGATTACATCAACAAGATCTGTGTGTGGAACAATACAATGTTTGAATACAGACGCACTGCAAGAAAACGCTGAAAATAACAACGTACGTGTAGGCAAATGATCATATTACCGTCCACATTTCCAGGAAGTCCAAGATACATGGAACAAAACTATCAGGATGCCATGGCCATAGTACATAAATTCGGAAAGCCTGATTTATTTATCACTTTCACATGTAATCCCGCTTGGCCGGAAATTCTATGTGCACACTGCATCTTTCAAGAAGTATTTATTTCTTCTTGATTTCTGAATTCCTTTCTCAGTTTTCCGTTCCTATTGTTACACCACCGCCGTATGTTATGGCGGGCGTCGACTAGTTTTTAATAAAAGCCTTAGATTTTTTTAAAGATTCAAGCCACCTGTATGTCACACTTTTCATGGCGTGTCTTAGGCATAAACAATTTAAAATAAAATAAAAAAAAAAACTCAAAGAAAAAGGCACAGTGTGTGATAAAGCAGACAACCAATTATTGATTAAGGCATGGAGAGTTGATCATGCTAAGGTGTGTTTGAATGAGTAAATGTCACTGATACCAATTCATCTATAAATACATGGAGAGAACATGGAAACTCCATGTAGAAACTGGAGCCGTAAGGCAGGAATGACAGTTTGGGTTAAACAAGTGGATGTATTTGGTCAATTTTAAGGCTGTGGGTCCTCAGTACCCATAAGCTCCATTGTAAAATGCAAGATAGGGCTATTTTTTATTTTTTTTTTTTAAAACAGTAATAAAATATGCCACGTTAAACTTTGTTATAAAATAAAGCAAAGTCCTACTTTAATATGCCATGATTTGTATAAAAACATACATACAACTTGAAAGATACTGAACTTTTCGTTTTAACATAAAACACTTATACTGTATCTGAAGTGTAGATATTTTAGCATTCTTAGTGGAAGACTTGTTAATCACTTAACACCTTCTAATAAATTTTCTTTAAAAATTGCTCTTTCAAGATGTTATCTTGATTGTATTTTTATGTTGTATTAGATTGTAAAGCACCTTATGAGAGTGTTTAATGTGAACTTGTCTTTGTAAAATTCAGGTTTTATCATAAGATGTCAATAACAGAAGCAAGAGGTTTTTTTTTTTGTACGTTGTTCTTGCCAGAGTGAAATCTTCAGTATGTTAAGATATGAGCATGGATCATGAGATAACTAGTTTTCATAACTTTGTGTCTTGATGTGAATTTGACATTCTGAAGCATCAGTAGTCTAACAGTATACAGGCAGAATAAGCAATTGAACAAATGAAGTTCTTTCTATACATCTTTAAGTGTTTTGTTATGGCTTTAGGGCTTTTTTATGAGAAATTGCATTGTTTTTCCACAGTTATTTTTGAATGTATGAATTTTCTGCTTTATCTGAAATCCTCTTCTGTTACAAGATGTGCTTTTTTTTTTTTTTATAACATAACTGACTTTGTCAACTATGAGCCACTTTCCAGCTTATTCTTAGTTTATCCTTCTAAACACTAACCTGATGTTTTCACCTACTCAGTTTTTTAGTTCTTATCATAGGTATTGCTTGATAAAGGATGGAATAATTGCTTGTGTAACATTGATGTAAAACAGTTAACTTAATTGAAACTTATAAAAAGGCAAGCTGAAACATCCTGGTCATGCCTGTCTGTTTAACTGAATACCTGAAGGCCATCTCCACTCCTATCAGTTAGGCCTGGAATATACTTCACACTACACGACACATGAGTTTGAGGACACTGTGGCTATACAAATAGTGTACTGTCTATACTTGTGCGTGTACTTTATATAAATCTGGAGGATTCCATCAGGTGTCAGTGCAAGAAATCATCAAGGGAAGAAAACGTCCAGTTTCGCTGTGTTGTGATTTGAGGGAAGAGAGATGTTAAAAAAAAAAAATTTTCATTCTAATGCTGTTGCGAAGGTGTTGTGTTGTTACCATGGGGATTATACAAGGCTTGTATTGCATGTGCAAGAAATAGATGAAGAAAAGGACCATGAAGACATTTACATACCAGCATTTAAATTTGGTTTACTTCACCACTTTGAAGCTTTCATCAAATATCGAAGCACACAGACTGATCCTCCAATCTCACTGAGATTGCATAGGTGGTAAAACACCTGACTGTAGGGAAGTTTGCAGAGATTTGTGGTATCTGGGGTGAACTTCAGGCTGATGGTATGGCTTTCCTAATGGCATTGCAAGCAATCTTTGCTTCCATTTGGGAGATGGCTGTCATCCCAATTGACTAGAAAACAGGACTACTTGTCCTTATCTGGAAAAAGAAGGGTGATAACCTGGATTGCGACACCTAGAGGGGAATAACACTGCTCTTGGTGCTGGGTAATATCCTTCATAGGGTCATCCTCTATAGGTCTGTGATCACTTGCTCACCTAGCAGCGACTGGAGCAGTCTGGTGTTACACCTAAGAAGTCTACCCCTGGCTGCATCCTGGCACTGACAGTTCTCATGGAAGGCAAATGCAAATATCAGCAGAGTTGATTGGGTCGAAGCTGCATGTGACCTCTATGACAGACAAATATAAATGACGCCGGTTTTTCTGTGTCGTCGCGTCCGACTTGGTGGCCGTGGCTTTGTGAGTTGTTGTCGTATCCAATGGTCTTGGAGTTGGTGGGCGTGGCTCCTTCCTGTGTGCGCCATAGGTGTCTCACTTGTCGGCGGCTTAGTGAATCCACGCCCCTTCCGGCGTGCTTTCCATAGTTGTCTTGCCTTTCCATGGGTGTCTTGCCTTAGTGAATTATATATATAGATAATAACATAATTTGTTACAATTCAACCAGACACAAAGTGGTGAAAAATAGAATTTCACTGAATTATTTCATTATGCTTGTCTTTTGCCACAGATTTATATTTGTTGGTTTGTGTTTTTTCTCTTTCTAAAATTAAATACAAGTGTAGTTATAGCAAATAAATCTATTTTTTCCTGTTTTTAAATGTGTAAGAATTTACTTTTACATTTGGTATAACATTAGCTTTTGGAGAATAAAGAGCTTACATTAATTTTCTTCTAATCACATACTTGATACAAGCCAATTTCTAATATTTATAGATTGTCTATGAATATTATGTTTCTTTATTAAATTAGGTGGAGAAAAATGCATGGTTTGCACATTCCATTGAAATTGCTTCAAACACATTTCAAGAGTGTTTGCAACTCAAAACAGTTTAAAGGGATGGATTTTCCTTTGAAACACCTTGCATCTTTTACCAGAATTAGTAATGGGTCCATTATACTAATATTGCATCTGGCATGGAATTCTTTTGGTCAGCTGTGTTACCATGTAGAACAAAGTAGTTGTCTGTAAACCATTGTGGTTCATTTTGCGTCATTGACAGCTGTTGGTAACAGTAAGGGAGAGCTATGTGAATAGTGCTTCTTTTACCAGGCTGTGCATGGGGACTGATTACAGAGAGGACCAATACAAGATTATAATATTGGTAAGGAAAGACCTAAACGAAGCTGCAGCTATTTTTTGCATTCATATAAATCCATTTTATTTATTTATTTTTTTTGCTAAGAATTAATTGTAGAATGACCTTTTGAATAAGAGAACACATTTCTCACTCTTTTTTCCTGTTTCATATTTTTGTTTGTTCCCCACAAAGGCCTGACGCTGGAGTGCTGCTGATGCTAAAATAACCAAATGATAAAGTATTACCGTAAATGACCTGTTGTGTGCATTTTTGGGAAGCTTTGATACCTAACTAAACCTTGTAAGTAAACCTTTTGTGTTGCCATTATGTTATAGATTTTTACGTGTTTTTTGGCATCAGTAAATGAGATTTATATACTGGTTTTATTTTTTATAGTTTTTCTCTGATGAAATGTTCTTGAGGCCACTGATTTTAAAATAAAGTACATTCTTGATCAAAGCCATAAACCAATTCTCTCTGAAGGTAGTTATAGTCTAAAATGAAAGTGGATAACCTATTATATCTGCTTATTTATATTTATAATTTTTATTGGCGCATACAATAAGATTAACATTTACTTCTTTCAATATTACTTTGGACAACTAAAAAAGTTACTTTTTTTTTTTTTTTAAAAAGCAAACTTAATCCTAATCACAGTTCTTGGCGGAACTAGGTGCAAGTCAGGAAACTGCTCTGGATAGAGTGCCAGCCTACTTGTGCATCTCACACAGGCTCAATTTGAAATCTGTAATCAAACTAACTAGCACTTGTTTGATGATTATAGAAGAAAACAAGAATACCTGAAAAAACCTAAATAGATACAAAGAGAACATGCAAACTCTACACACAGACAGCAGCTGGGCTTGGGATTTGAAACCAAGATGTTGGATTTGTTTGGCCGAGGGGAGTGGGAAGTGTGACTTCAGGAGTGGGGAGTTGGTCTTCCTCTACATTTAGAAGTGTACCTTGCCTCCGCTTAGCTAGTGATACCTTTTTTGTTTTTTTATTTTTAAAGTTTGTCCTCTTTCACTACTAAGCGGGTGGAGCTGCGGGGGGTGGCTAAGTGTGTGTGTGTGTATGTATATACAGTATGCATAGAATTTGGGTTTATTTGGCAGCATCCATTTTCTCTTCAACCATGACCAACTGCCTAGTTCCTGCTGAAGAGAGAAACTCACAAAACATAATGCCACCTCCATTATATTTCGCAGTGGTTGTACATAAAGCTAAAAACTTGACTATTTTCCAGGGTGTAATGTGACAAAAAGGTATAGATTTCATGGTGGATTATGAATTTCTATAGGCATCTTATATATAAATGTCTATTCATGGAAGTGTGTTTGTCTGCCCAACCTGCAAGTGAGAGGTGGAGTCGGGGTAAGAGCTCCACCTCCGAGGAACATTATAACTTAGCAGCTAATAAAACAAGTGGGGCCAGCACATCAGTAAAACAAAACCTCAGAAGAAAAGCAAAATGATATCCCTTTTAATTTTCCACCCGCCACTAATGTACAAGCGATGCGAGCACGTCGGCAAAATGAATCCTCCTAGGAGAGAGATGCCCAGAGTAGTTCCTTTCAATTACCTGACATCTCTACATTTCATTTTTTTTCCTGACGATTTCAATAGTTTCTAGGACCCCAGGCTTTTTACAGCACAGGCTTATACAGCTAGTGTGTGTGTATATACTGTATATGTGTAGTATGTATGAGTGTGTTTGTGTATGTATTTTTAAAAGTCTAGAATACATTCTGTTATGGTTTTTATTTTTTACATGTTTTATTTTTTACATGTTTTATATAGTGTATCTAATAACAGCATGTAAAACTGGTATCAAAAGGTTAATACATTTTTATGAAATAAGTTGTTTTTGATAATCTAAGTCGGGCTACATCTTAATGGCATTAATATATAGATTAATCATGATAGGCTTTCTTTACTCATTTCTTGCAGTCACTAATGCATTCAAGAGAGCAGCTGTCCTCTGTAGCCACATATTAAAGATCTAAATAGAGTACCAAAATGTCAGTCTGTCATCCATGTAAAACTAAGAATAAAGCATTGGTAACATATTTTAAATTTCAAGTAAAATTAGCTTTGATTGACCAGGAATGTGCAAATTCCAGTTACTGTATGATGTCTAACAGGTTTCATAAAACATAATGAAGGTCATCTCTTCTCTGTATACTAGTCACTATATCATTTATGGAGAAAATCAATCAACTGAGATTGTCATATCCATGAAAAACTTGGCATTGTCTCTAGATTAAAGAGTGCAGGCATATTTAATAAACAGATTGGAAAGTAAAATTGCATAAATTATAGAGGTCATGCATCACACTTATTTTGAATGCAGTACAGATTATACAATGGCATCTTATGGTTTTCATTTGAGTAAACAAGTGGCATGATTTTTGATTTCAGCAAACAGAGGAGTTGATCTTAACAGGTTTTACTTTTTTGCTTATTAATAATGAATGTAATTGACATAAAACTTAAGAGAAGGTGCATTGCAATTTAGTACTTATTCTGTTGGAACTAGTTGCCATCAAGTTATGATCCTTAATACTTTGTTAAAACAGTTTTAACTTAATATCTAATAAAAACCTGTTTAGCACCTGGACAAGGAGATGTACCTGACATAAATCTGGGTAAAAAGTTACAAAATATGCATCTGCACCAACTCTCTGCTGTTAAGAATATTGAAGTTAATCCTTTTTCCCTTTAGTACTATAAAAGGAAACTGTTTGATCTACTGTATGTTTAGCCTACTCTATTCATACATTACATGAGTTGTTAAGATAATGTACATTTTTTATGATCAGCGAGAGTCTGAGAGTCTTCATTATTCAGCTTTGCTTGTATTTTTATACTTGATTGATTGATTTATTTATTTATTCACTTTTAAGTACCATATGTGACAATCACAAAATTTCATTCTGAAACTTAATACTTTGTTTTGGTAGTGTTCATTATGGGAAGTCCAAGTCTGAATTTAAGTCCAAGTCTGGATGATGTGCCCCACCTTAGTGAGGACATATTCCTTCGCCTAAAAAGCATTATGGAAAGAGGTCTTAGTTTAG
Organism: Polypterus senegalus; assembly: GCF_016835505.1. Lineage (NCBI taxonomy): Eukaryota > Metazoa > Chordata > Cladistia > Polypteriformes > Polypteridae > Polypterus > Polypterus senegalus. The sequence goes on along the minus strand of NC_053160.1, from coordinate 48,352,539 downwards.
GAGTGTGTCATAGACTACCCAATGCAGACAGTAATTTAAATGCACATCGTTTTAGTAATATCAAAAAAGCAAGTTTACAGTTTTTTGAAGTAATCCGTGACTGTTTTTTTTTTATGTTAAAGCACCAACACTGGTGGAAGCCTGTCTAGATTTAGTATTTTTGTAATAATCAGGATAGAATTGAGGGTGTAGAGGTGGCAAAGTGCAAGAAGGATAAAATGGGATAAGTGTTTAAGTGTGGAGACAGTTGAGGAGTAGTGGAACAGGTTTACAAAGGTTTTACATATAATGAAGGACAGGTACATGCGTAAATTTGGAATTACAGTAGTAGGAAATGTAAACTCTACAGTGGGTCACTAAAGGGTTTAAAAGCAGAAAAAGCTGCAAAAAACAGCCATATAAGTTTTATAAGATAAACTAATGTAAATCGTAGGGTGTATGAGAGAATGAGGGCAACCATTAAAAAGTAAATTAGGGAGTGTAAAAGGCAGTTAAGAGAGGAACATAGCAAATATGGTGAAAGATGGCCCAAAGATATTCTTTCAGTATTTTATTAGTAAAAGAACAGTCAAGGAGAAGGTGAAGTGCATAAGCAATAGTAAAGGGGAATTAAAAATACAGACCAGATGCCGATGCTTTTTTGTGGTCTTTACATGTGAGGAAGTAGATAACCACCCAGTGGTAAATGGGAGTACTGATGAGGGATTTGGAAATTGTAGAAGGAGAAGCACTGCTTAGATTAAATAGATTGAAATCAAATAAATCACCAGGACCAGATAACATTCCCCTCAGGTTTTTAAGGAAATGTTTTTAGGAAGTCACTGTGCACTGGGTATATTTCTGAAGGAAATGGCACATATGTTACCAGGCAGGTCCAAGCAACCATAAGCCAGTAGGCATCACGGGAAATTTTTAAGGATAAGATTGAGCAACACATTGCAGGAACAGGAGCTTTACTTAATAGTCAGAATGGTTTCAGAATGGGGAGGTCATTTTACCAACATGCTGGACTTCTATGAGGGAGCAACAACAGGACATGATCAAAATGAACTATATAATATTATCTTGACTTTCAGAAAGAATTTGATGAGGTGTCACATGAGATGTTGTGCATCAAAGTAAAAGAAGTGGGAATTTGGGGTGTTTGTAGATAGGTGCAAGATTGGCTCAGACACAGGAAGCAAAGGGTTATGGTGAGAGGAAGTCTATCAGTATTGGATGAAGCTAAAAATGGTGTTCCACATGGGTTCAGTGCTAGGGCCGCTGCTGTTGTTTTTAATATATATAAATGATTTGGATTGGAACATAAGTAACAAACTGTTTTAAGTTTGCAGACGATACCAAATTAGGTGGATTAGCAGATAATGTAGAATCTACTGAATCATTACAGAGGGACTTGGACAACATGCAGGCTTGGGCTGATTTGTGGCTGATGAAATTTAATGTAATACTTTAATTTTACCGACATGTACAAAGTAAAAATGTTCGGTTTTAATACCCAATGGGAGATTTGAAAACCAAAAGTACATGTTATGAAAAGGATTTAGGAGTCATAATGGGCTTAACACTATCAACTTCTAGACTGTATCCAGATGCTATTAAGCGAGAATAACAGAACGCTGTGTCATATAGCATGATTTGTAGAATACAAGTCCAAGAAGGTTATGCTCAAGCTTTATAATGCACTGGTGAGGCCTCATCTTGTGTACTGCATACAGTTTTGATCTCTAGGCTATAAAAAGGAGATAGCAGAGATAGAAAACGTCCAGAGAAGAGCAACTAGGCAGATTCTAGGGCTATAGGGGTTGAATTATGATGAGAGATTAAAAGATATGGATGTAATTAGTACTGTGGATCGAGGCTGTTATTTGAAAATGAGTTTATTAAGAACACAGGGACACAATTGGAATCTTGTTAAGGGGACATTTTGCACAAACATTAGATAGACTCATGGAATAAGCTACCAAGTAGTGTGGTAGACAGTAGAAATTTAGGGACTTTCAAAACTAAACTTGATGTTTTTTTAGAAGAAGTAAGTAGCTGGGACTGGCAAGCTTTGTTGGGCTGAATGGTCTCATCTAGATTTCTATAAAGTTCCAATGTTTTAACCTAACTGTTTTCTATTTCTTCATAATGGAGACTTACACAAGCGGTAAAATCCACTTCTATACATTTTCCTTACTGTGGTCTGCATACTGACAAAGCTTTTCTAATTATTTAGTGAAATTAACAAATGATAAAGATTATATATGGAGGAAACACTATTGCACCAGAGAGTATTAGAGTGGGATTTAAAGCTCAAATCTGAGTTGGTTTCTCAGCTTTCTTTTTCTAATATAAGTAAAACAGTGTTTTTTCTAAGAGTAGAGAAGGATTACATCTATTAAGTAATAACCTATGCTTCTTTTTTGTTTGAGCCTCCTTTTTTTATTCAAATAAACAATGATTTTAAAAAATATAAAATTTAACTTTTATTGCAGTGAGACTAAAGGCTTTTTTATTTTTGATTTGATAACTGAATAGTGTGGGATTGGAATTAATTTTTAATGTACTGAAATATATGTTGTGATTTAAGAACAAATCTGACAAAAATGTAAATATACTTTAGTACATAAGAGACACTCCCATGTTTATATTATAAATGTGACTTGTAAAGTAAGTCTCATTCTTTTCCATCTGTTGTCTGAGCATTGTAATATGAAATTGAAGTGGCTATCATGAGGTGAAGGGGTTTCAGTGTGTACTGCTACAATGAATGAAAAGCATGGAAACAAGCTAATATCCATTGTTAGTCTAGGGCTAGGTATCTTCTCTCACAGGGCCAAATGGCCACAGTGGCTGCAGGTTTTCACTTCAACTAATTTCTTAATTTGGAGCAAGGAGTATGTTTTTTGGGCTTTATTTTGGTTAACTAAATAGTTAATTATGAAAGGCAGATAACAAAGAAACCACCAGCTTTACAGCTAACTTAGCTCCATTTCCAATTGTCAATGTGCGTCATGAAGTATCTTTTAATAAATGTAAACATATAAAGGAGAGTTGGGATCCGAGAGACTGTGTTTGTGGAGGGATGGAGAGTTAAGGCGGGTGGGGGAGTCACGTGATCATCTCCCCTCCCATTCACTTCATTTCGCTCTGAGTTGAGCTCCGCAGCTGATGAGGTCTTGACGTTCTTTTTCCTTACTGTTTAGTCCTCTCTCCTTTACTGATTTATATAAAGGGGAGTTGGGATCCGAGAGACTGTGTTTATGGAGAGATTGAGAGTTAAGGCGGGTTGGGGAGTGGCGTGATCATCTCCCTTCCCATTCACCTCATTTCATTCACTTCATTTCGCTCCGAGCTGAGCTCCGCAGCTGATGCGGTCTTACTGTTCTTTTTCGTTAGTGTTTAGTCCTCTCTCCTTTACTGATTTATATAAAGGAGAGTTGGGATCCAAGAGAAAATGTATATATTTTGACTCCGCAGGACAAACCAAAAATGTTGTATATAAAGAAGCTCTAAGTCGCATGTAGATACATAATTATTCCAACTACAGAGACTGCAGCGAAGCGCACGTGGTCTGCTAGTTGTTTATAAATAAGTGATGGAGAAAAGGGAAGGATCATGAAGTTCAAATTTGGATACTCTCAGAAAAGTAAATATACAGTGTGGTTAAAATTTGTCATGAATGAATGCACTAATGCAGTATTTTTGAATACTGTACCAAGTTTCATCATCACCAAGGAATGCCTTCTAATTAGGAAACTGGTCGTCGGAACAAAACTTGCAGCCACTATGGCCCTGTAGGACCGTGAATGAAGATCCCGATACAAGGGTGATGATGCAAATTAATATACCTTGTGTATAGAAAATGCTTTAACATTACATGTTATACTGTATCTGTTTATTATTATAGTATAAAAGATAAGAAATGCAATAAATCCCTTTTTATTCTGAAGTAGATTGCCTTTCTGTGGTTCTAGGTTCTACTGAACTTAAGGAAAAAATAATAAAATAAATAGGATGTTTGTTAAAATTTGTATTTTCTTTTCTTGCTTATTTTGCAGATATCCTAAAGAGGTCTGAAATAAAGGATTATTTTTGTATTGTTTTAGAATAACTTTAGTTCACTGACCATTTTGAAATTGAGATTTGGCTATATAAAACTTGATTTAGGGAATACAAATATTTAAACTCCCCCACAATCATTTTCATGAAAACCGTAGTTTGCAGGTTCTCAAGTGTAATAAATACAAAGCGATTTTGGGAAAACATCTATGTATTTATTTGTCTTGTTTTTTGTATTATTACAATATAAAACAGAAAAAAGGAAACTTAAATAGTAAAGTTTTTAATAAAACCATTTTTTTCTTGGAAGCATAAAAAAAGCCCTGAAGTGTGAAAGTCCCAGTAATTAGTATATCTAATCAAACAGATTTTTCAATTGTTCGTTCAGTCTTTCAAATTGAATAACCAACTTAAACTTCATACAATATAGGGATAATTACATAATACAGACTTGTACAGGTTTATGCATTATCGATTTTAAAGGGGGCAAGCTGGACACACACACAAAATCAGTCCATTGCTGGTAACAGTTTCAGCAAAGCCACTGAAATATCACAGTAGTGTCTTTCTTCTTTCTTTTAATGATCTGGAAAGTACTTAAACAAGTAAACAGAGAGTTTGTACACTTTTTATACATCTACAAATTAAAAGCACAAAGGCTTATTATTTGTTTGCTGGCTTTTCAGTACTTTGCTGATTGAAAAGAGCTTTTTAATGAATGCCGACATCTATGTTTACCTCAGAATTCCTCAGACTGTTGTTAATCTTTTAGTCTTTTATCTAACTTAGTGCATTTAAAAAAAAAAAAAGTTTACCAAAACACTTCTCCTTTATAAGGCACATAGTTTGGAAAAAGGCATGATTTGTGTCATTCTTTCTATTCATGAGCTGTGCATGAATGTAGTAGCTCTAGTGTGAATAGTTTTGTATATTGTATATATTTAAAAGAAGAATGCCTCTATCATTTGCAATGCAGTGTAATCTTAAGTGCTCAATCTAATATACATCAAATTTATAGTGAAAATCTGAAACTTCATGTCATGTTTTAGTATTTAATTGAAATAGAGTTTGAATTATTTAGGGTTTTCATTTTATCATTCTGTAGTATGTTAGCTTTAATTATTGTTTTGTACAATTACAATCGTTATACAGTACTTGTTCAAAGTTGCCATGGTCCATATTTCCATGTTTGATTGCTTATTAACAGTTCTTTTTTTGATTGGTTGAAAATAATTTACTATTATATATGCAAATTATTCCTAAAATGAGTTAGTTTTGTATTTAACTTGTAAATAGTAATTGACACTTATCCATAGAAAATGCCATGTGACAGGAAGTACTGTGATAATGTTGGTTGTTCAGATGGAAAAATAACACCTTGTTTTGCACTTGCTAGGTGTTGGAGAATACAGTAGACCCCCGCAAAGTTGCGGTTTAGGGTTTACGGACTCAGTCGTTTGTGTATTTTTCCTTAGAACCTAACTATTAATTGTTAATGGAAAGTGCAAATATCCTCCACAAATTTTTGTGGATTTTTTCATGGCAATATGGTGCTGTAGAGACAACAGGAAGCAACCGCTGATGGAAACGCGGTTTGGGATGGTGAAAGCAGCCAATTCGAGAGCGTTATTCATTTCTCCTTGCTGCTAATTGATTGCTGCCCTGTAATGCGTCTCCAGCTGAGTGTCCTCGTGTTTTCCATTTTGTTATTGTATTCATTTTGTTATTCTTAATCGCACAAGATGTCGCCAAATCGCCCTGTACTTTCTAAGGCTTCTGCCACTGAGCCTAAGTGCCAGAAGAAGTTTAAAACACTCCAGGAGAAGGTTGAACTACTGGATTTGCTCTGGGAACTAAAAAGTTATGCTGCAGTAGCGTGCCACAGTGGCATTAATGAAAGCACCACACGCTACATAAAGAAGAACGAAGCAGCGATCTGGAGTACCGTATTTGTAAGTTTCTGTGATAGTGCCAAAAAGTTAACGACCGTAAGGAAAAAAAAATATCGTAAGGATGCAATCTGCCTTGGCATTGTGGATCACCGACTGCAGGAAGAAGAACATCCCCTTGGATAGTAACATCATCAGTCAGCAAGTACGGAAATTGTACCAGCGGTTCGCTACAGGAGACAATGTAGCAACTTCCCATCACAATGTTCCTGAAACCTATAAAGAAAAGCCAGCACGAAACTCCACGAGAAGAAGACCCGTCCAAAGATGCAACTCCTCCTGAAGCGCCTGAAGAAGAGGCGCCACCCGAGGAGTTTTAAATCCTCTGCATCGTTCTGCACAGCTACTTTATCATCATCATCAATATCATTCATCATTGGTGAGTACCTGTACATTTTACTGTATTTTAATTAAATGAAATTATTATGTATGTACTCTACTTATAACAAAGAAAACAACAGCACATACCAAAGAAAACACGGTTGCATGAATTACAGTACGTATATTGGTAACATCAGTATTTTACATTCTAGCACTGCGGGAGACATAGCAGTACAGTACTGTACAGTAGACTGGTTTACCTTCACATTCTGTTTTTAGGTAATGTAGTAAGGTAATTTGTTAGGTAATGTATTACTGTATTAAGCTGAGTTTGCAACGAAATTAAAGTGCTTTGGGGGCATACTGTATTTAGGGTTTAAACTATAAAAATAGGCATTTTTTAACCACATCCAAAAGTCGTGGTTTTTCACAATTTTCGGGTGCTCTTGGAACGTAACCCCCACGAATGTTGGGGTTGTACTATATTTAGTTTTCTGGGGCCTATCCAAGGATTCTCATTTTAGATCATTTTGGGGCATCTTCTCTATTATAAAATTTAAATAATGGCCCTGAATGCCAATGTTTTTTGTCATGTTTAAGGACTCATCTTCCTCCATTGAATAACTAATTGACATTGACTTTGCTGTCTTTCACCATGTGCTTTATTTGTCGTATTTACGTAACAAACTCTCTACCTTCTCATGAGGTACAGTAAGTGTTTGGATTAGTCTAATATGGTGTCATCACAGTTCCATCAGGGATTGATCAGAACCCCATACTAAATCATGTTTTTAAAAACTCTTGTGCATTATAGTGCATTCAACTGCACGGGTTTGAATTAAACAAACCATTGGTAGGCTTCTGTCTTGCTTTATTTCATTGTGGATCAGGATATACAATTCCATGCAAATGTTTGGACACCCCTTGTCAAATTACATATTTTGCTGAAATTTGAAGTGAAAAATAGGAAATTAAACTTCAACAGCAAACAAATTTTAAAAATTGTAGCATTTTAATGCATGTGAACAATAAATGTTCAGTTTCAATTTCTTTGAACTAAAAAATTCAGGTGTCTAATAAATTGTTTGACTCTTAACAAACATTCACTCTTCTAAGCAGCTGACTGAGGATTTGAAAATTTAAACTAACTGATGCCCACAAAGAAGGCAGAGTTTATCAGAGCACTTCCAGGTAGCATTTTCTACAGTCCTAAATTTAATTTAAATGGCAGTTAAAGTGAACTGTGTAGGTCAAGACAAAATCTGGAACATATGAACACTGATAGAATTCGTGTACTGTGCAAAAAGGCAAAGCAAACCCCCCCCCATATGACTGCAAGGGACCTGGAGGTAGGTTTAGCTGAGAAAGGAGTGACGATGCACTACTCTACTGTGTAGTATTACTTACATGGACATGGCCTTCATGGGATATAAATCAGAAAGGTAACCTTACCTGCAATTCCATTGGAAAAAAACAATGTCTTAAGTATGTAAAACATCTACATTTAGATCGAAGCATTTTGTAACCTAGTGCTGTGGACAGAAGTTAAAAACAAACTCTTTAGCCACATTCAGTAAAGGTTGGTTTAGTGAAGTAAGGAGCAGTATTTGAAGAAAAGAACACCTTGCCAACTGTTAAGTATGGTGGTGGATCTGTTGCACTTTGGTTTTTGGCAGCTACTGAAAATGAATCATTGTGTGAAAACAATAGAAATGGTGGAAATGGATTCCTCTAAATATCAACAAATCCTAAAGGAGAAAGTCAGTCAGTCATGAAACAACAATCCAAAACTCCAAAATTTACTGTGAAATATCTTAAGAAGCACAGTTTTGGAATGGCCATCACAGTCCCCAGACTTGAACATCATTTAAAATATGTGGGTTAATTGTTAAAATGCTGTGTATGCAAGACAGTCAAAGAATCTCTCACAACTAGAATGTGAAGTGCAAGGAAGGAACATTTTTAAACACTCATGGACTGGTAGTAAAAAATTTGCAAGTGGAAATTTTTCCAAAGATAGTGGGTATTGTCAAATACTGACTTAGTGAAGTGCCCAAACATTTGCAAATGTCACATTTATTTACTTCATTTATTTGATCTCAGTTCATCAAATAATAATTGTACATTAACATTTTCATAAAGAATGCCATTTAAGTTTGTTTGCTGGTAAAACTGTTTTTACTACTTTTGTTTCAAAAATCAACGAAATATGTTAGTTGACCAGGGGTGTCAAAACTTTTGCATGGAACTGTACAGTAAACAAAACATTCCTAATTTAATTCCTAATTTAATTAGAATATAAAGATTCAGATGCAGCCATAGTGTACATATGCCCCTTGACTTTACTGTTACTAAAACATCTGTTCCTAAAAATATTTTTTCTCTGCATTGTGAATTCTTCTTTTTCTTTATTAATTCTGTTCCAAGCTATTTTTCTTGTCTGGAAAACTACATTCTTGTAGTTCAGTATTTAAAAAATAAAAAAATTCCATTTATTATTAGTTTCAACCAATAATGTTTATAATATTGCTGTTTATGCTGTGAAGGACACTATTTTCTTGTTTTGAGTGGACAAGAGCATAATAAAGTCCTGATTGAATTTGCACTTGATATTTTATGTCTTTTCATATCCACATTCACATCCGCAATGTTAATGGAAAACATCAATTCTTTTATAAGAGTTTGTCAAATAATATATTTGGACCAGTGTTTTAGTAGCTCTTTTCACTAACTTACAAGTAATCAAACCCTTAATGATGGTATTTCCTGATTTGGAATAAAATTATCAAACTATTTTAAATGTTTTTCTAAATCCATTAAAAAAAATAAAAGAAATTGAAAGCATGGACTCTCCCTGGTTTACTCTTAATGAGACAAAATGTCAATGGAATGTATTCCTGTTAAAGATGCTCAATAATATAAGATGTAGTATTATGTATAATTTATTCATATTTGCTTAGTTGTTCACAGATCTGTATGATTGGGGTATAATGTTTAGATTGTATGGTGGATTGGTTCACAATCTATTTTTATCACTTAGTTAATACTCAGTTGTGTGTGTTTTGTATTAATAAGATTACAATAATTAAAATTGTATTAATAAGATTACAATAACCTTTAACTGTTAGTGGAGTGTCAAGATTAAACAACAACTTTTGTTTTTTTTTTTTTTTTTTTTTTGGAGGAAATATGCTAAAATACTAATAAAAAAGCATAATTGGCCTGTTTCTAGTTTTTTGCTGCTTAGACATTTCAGTAGCATTTTTGTCTTTTTTTTGGGGTGGAGGGGTTTCTTGCATACACTTTAAAAAAATGTCAAACATTACACAGCCTAGGACAAATATTTTCTTTATGTATTTCAGTTCTATCTTTCAAAGTAAAGATACACACATCTTCATATCCTTTAGAAAGTAATTAACCTATTTCAGCCCCATTCTCATGAAGCACCAGGGAAAAGTTATTGTAGCAAGAAAGAATTTGACATGTGAAAGATTTGTCCCTCTATAAAGTGTTCATTTCTCAAAATATTCCTCATGTATGTACAAAAAATATAGACTAATATTGGTGAGTAATGTCCCACTATATTGTATGCTTTGGCATGGTGTGGTAGAGAGATTTAGATTTTGATGTGATAATGATGTGATGGTGTTTATTTATGACAGACTATTCTTGGATGTGGCTGTTTTGCAATACCAAAACCAACATTGCGTTTGGAATGTATTGATATGTGTGTCATTTGGCAAAGTGAAAACAAACTTAAATTGAAAAAAATGATCTGATCACAACATATTAAAGTTACAACACAAGATCCAACACACAGAACGAGAGAAGGTTCTCATATTTAGGCATAATCTTAGAATGGTTACACCAATAGAAAGGAAGTTTTATTCATTAAAGCACATTACTTGTTTGTTTTCCTCACAGCATAATATTTTATTACTGTGTTAGTACTACAAATCTTTACACTTCTGGAAGTATTGTTATTAAAGTACAATGTTGACAATTTTGTTATGTATTAATTTTAGTTTTATATGTATTCATTAACTTTAGTTTTATAAATATTGATGTGTGTATTTTTAATTCCCAAGAGAACACAAGCTTAAGTTGATCTAAATGTCCAGAAATATGGTACTTTATTTGTGCTCTCAGATGTAGCCAACTGTAATTGAATCAATATAAACTGTGTACAGTATGAGGCCTGTATTTATTTTCTTCATTAAAGTGCTTCTTAACCATAAAAATACTCTTGTGCTTTCTACAAGTCATTAGCGATTAAAACTTTTTGCTGAATTTAAAATGGATGGATTGCTTTCTGGCTAATGTAAATTGGTCAAACATATCTTTATACACTAGAGGGCAGTGTAACTAACTCTTAAGCTTTTTCTTGTTAGTTTAGTCATCCATTCATTTACTGTACTTTTGATAATTCAGTTTTTGGGTTGTAGTAAATAAGAACATATTAATTTATTCATAATATAAAAACATACATATAAAATATATTCATATTTAATGTCTAGGATTACAGTAGGGTGCATCTGTGCAGAAAGTATACATAGACAGACATACAATAAGATATGTAATATTTTCTAAAATTCTATATTTTTATGGTTAGTGTTAATTTCAAAATGCTATAGATGCACAGCCATCCAAGTAATATAATATGCAAGAAAGGCACATTTGCTGATAGTGAATTTTGGTATTATTCAAATACAGTTTATGTATTAACATTTTCCTTTTTTATTATGGCTGCTGTTTGAATAGAAATTTTAATCGCAAGAATATATATATTTTTTTTAATTAACTATGTTATTCTAAATATTGTTTCCTTTAGGCATATTAATACTTTTCTATAAAGCATGAAAAACTCAATGATTAACCTAAAGATTAATTTCTAACACAAAACAGTAAGTTTGTAAATACCATGCATCCCCTTTTTCTCTTCTCAATGTGCACCCCCAAAGATTTGTGTTTTGAAAAGGCAGTGCACCACCCAATCTGTTTTAAGTTAATATCTGCAGCAAATAACTGGATTTAAACTAAATTGACACTTTATGAATACGTTTTGGTTACTGGACTGCACGTAGCACACACCATTCTGATTGGCTGTGTGACTGAGCCCTGCAAACAGGTGGAATACAGTCAAACACATTTTGCTTCATGCCCTTCACTCAGTGCTGCTGCAGTTATCACTGGCTTCCTGTGTTCCTAATCTGGGTGGACTAAGTTTACCCCTAAGCACATGCCCACTCCCGCATATACTTGGCCTCATTTGTCCCACACCATTAAGGGAAAAAAGTCCTGTTGATAAGCCTGTTTAACATGATCGTGTACAAGAAGGTTGGTGAAGCTTCCACCTCTTTGGTCCAGTTGTCATTCTTTGATTTAGTGTAGCTGCATTAAGGTGTGATTATTACAAATCTCTTCTTGTTCCTGTGCCTTTGCGAACCTCTTAAAGATATAGAAATAGAAGCTTTGCGTTCCTTTCGTATGTTTTTTCCATTTAATGATTATATCCTGTTATTTTGTTTTTACTTAATAAAAAGTTGATCACAAAAATAAGCTTTGGGCTGAGAAATGCTGCTCCTTTGTAGAGCATGTCGATAGGAATAGATGCTGAACAGTTTATTAACATGTTGTTTCAGACATTGCAATGTTGGATTATAAATCAGACGTCGCATCTTTGAACGATTTCAGAAAAGAGACCACAGCTGTAAGTATCTTGTTAATATTGCAAGTTGTCATATTGCTGCAACACTGAACCCAGTATATCGAAATTAGACTTCTGTCTTGTCTCCACAAACTGTTTGAGTGACCTTGTGAGCTTGCCTTGCTATCCAGTGTGTTTGAAATACCTGCCCAACATTTTTACACTAGCCAGAAGCTGTGCAACTTAGGGTTCTTTATTAGTAATTTCTTACATTTATATAGTGCTTTTCTCACTACTCTTTCTACACAGCGGGGACCTGGGCCGTGAACCCATGATCTCCTTAGTGCAAGGCACTACCACTCGCCATCACTTAAGAATGTGGGCACTGCAGTTTAATTAGGTGTAGCCATGCAAGGCAGTGATGGTGTTTGCTCTTCAGTCAGTAAAGGTCAATTCTGAAAAATCTTCTTTAGTTTATCAAACAATACAATTTACAATACAATTTTTTTTGTATAGCCCAAAATCACACAAGGAGTGCTGCAATGGGCTTTAACAGGCCCAGCCTTGACTCTCTTAGGCCGAGTTTATACTTCACGTGACGCATGCTGCAGCGGACGCTCCTGCTATGCAAGCATTTTACGGTTTATAGTTCCGCGTGTACTTTATGGAAATCTGGAGGAATCGACCAAGTGGCAGTACGAGATATCATCACAGTGAGAACTGATTCTGCTTTGCTGTGAATTGTCTGGAACACCCATTCAATTCCGATGACACCTTACTGCAATATCTCTGAAAAGAATGTTTAATGATTAAATCTATAAATCTAGGGATGTGTCCATTCCAGCAAGCATTGGGCACAAGGCTGAAACAATCCCTGCATGGGCATCAGCTCATCACAAGCTGAATACAAGCACTCGCATACACTAGCGTCGTTTTAGTGTCACCAAATCTGCCTTTCTTTGAAAGGAAGCCGGAGCACAGTGTGGAAACCCAGACGGAAAACATGCAAAGTCCAGGCGGAGATTACCAGTGACGTGACTCCCTGCGAGACAGCAGAGCTACTGCTCTGCCACCGTGTCACCCCCATGTGTGTAATTATTAACAGTATTCATTATTTAAATGAAATTAACGATTTATCTGTAAAATGTAACATACATACTTTAATTCATTTCATCATGAAAGTGATATCAAGTATAAATGTTAGAATTCTAAATGTGCAGAGAGTTGGAATATCATGTGTTCTGTGTGGCGATCTATTGCTGTTTGCCACTGCTGTCAGGTTCAGTGGAAGCCCTAGAAAAAAAAGACAGCACAGAAGACAGTATACTTTTAAAATGTATCATTACGATTGGGTATATGTGAGGCTTGAATATAAAAGTATCACAAATGCATTTGTATGTCGGCATTTTGCTTCACCACATCGAACCATACATCAAACATCGAAGCGCGCACATCGATCTCGTAGGATCTGTAAAGCAGGTTTCTGTCACATGTAGACAGTAACCATAGACTCTGACATCACATTTCAACGTTTAGCACACTGCACACCACCCCCGACTTTTTGCTGGTACTGCAACTCGCGCACACATCGCATTAATTTCTGAGGACCTGCTCAGAGGACATGTCAAATGAACGCTGGAAACACGTGGCAGCCATGATGTGGGCACGTATGCTTTCAGAGCGTGAAGTATAAATGAGCCCTAAGAAGACAAGGGAAAAACAACTTTTTTTTTAAAGAAAAATTTAAAAAACACTTGTAGGTAGGTTGGGCATGCAGTGGGTGTCAAAAAAGGGGGTAAGTACAATATACAGAACATAACACAAGTAATCCTCAATACAATACAATAGTACAATATAAATATTACAAGTACAGAGCAGAATTGAACAGTAGATGATATCATATAATAGGATGTGGATTTGTTCAGTTTCCTGGAGACCTCAGCCATCAGGCTGTCTCCCCCTATTGGTCATTCCACAGCTGAGTCAGCGCTGGGCCAACCAATCCAATGAAGGGACCCCTCTGCCTGACAATTCCTGTGATCTTGCATCAGAGATGACTTTTCCTTAGGCAGGCAAAACAACTTGGAAGTGCCACATTAGAGTACCGGGAAGAGAAACAGAATGGGTGAGGGCTGGTAATAAATTGTAACTATCATATTAGTTGTTATGGGTTTTTGTGCTAATGACTAACAACAGAGATGAAGTATGTGTAGTTTTTTGGCAGCTTTAGTCTCCTACTGTTTTAATAATCCTTGGAATCATACACAGTCTGGTATCTTGAGATCTTAATGTCTGCTCTGGTTTGTAAGTCATGATAAGTTCAGATAAGAAAGCCAGATCTTGGCCATTTAGGCTTTATACTGTATGTTAAACTTCTGGGTTGCTTTGGCTGTATGTTTTGGGTCGTTGTCCATCTGTATCATGAAATGCCACCCAATCAATTTGACTGCATTTAGCTGGATTTGAGAAGACAGTATGTCTCAGAATTCATTCGGCTGCTTCTGTCCTGTGTCGTATCATCAATAAACACTAGTGTCCCAGTGGCACTGGCAGCCATGCACACCCAAGCCATCACTCTGCCTCCACCGTGTTTTACAGATGTGGTATGCTTTGGATAATGAGCTGTTCCACGCCTTCTCCATACTTTTTTCTGATGACTTGAGTATTTGTCCTCCAATAGCCATTCCCACCCCCCAAAACACTGCAGTGGACCAAGTCAATGTTAATTTCTTCAAGTCTGTATTGATTAACGACTGATTTTATGGGGTAGGGGAGTGGCATACATGGCAGATTCTGATGACAGTTTGTGCATTCCTACTTTCTTTCGGTGTGACTCTTATTGTGTGTGTATCATTATGAAAACTGTTATCAAGAAACACAGTAAACACCAAATGAATCTAATTTTGAAGTGCAGTCAAATTAACTGGATTAAAATCAATACATGTATTGGTTTCTAATGTGTTTAATAAGGAGTGATTACAATGTTAAGAAGTGAGATACTGTATATGCTTCTATGAGATATGTAAATTGTGGTCACATTTATTAGATGGACGACTTGACACAGAGTTTTAAACTAAATTTCTGCCTGCCTTTTCTATAATTGTTTTGTTCCTCTTGGAAGTACTGTATATTAAGGAAACGGGCAATAACCAAGCATGTAAGATGTTACAATAACAGATTTTTAGTATTAAGTCAACTTGCTCAGAGCTAATGTTTGCTTCAAGTAAAGAAAAATGTGACCTTTTACAACTGAAGGTTCTAGTTTAAAATGGTGTTTGAGGGCTGTGTTTTTTTTTTTTTTTTTTAAGCTGAGTTTCCAGTTAATTATTTAGGGTTTTGCATGTTCAAATTTTTTTTTCAACATCGTGCTTGTATCAAATTTTAAATGGAAACAATTACAATCGTTGCTACAAGTATATTTTTTGAATCTGACACACTTTGGTCACACACACCTTAGTTTATTACTACAAATAGCTTTTTCTATGGAAAACCCATCCCTCCTACATTCCTGAATAAGGCTGAACTTTCATTACACAGTAACATGCCTTTTTGCTTCTTGATTTAAGTACAGGGTGAACAATCTTAAAAGCAACATTTCTGTGTAATTTATAAAAACTTAATACAGTATACCACAATTTGGCATAGTGAGATTGCAATAGTTTTTTCTTTTCTTTTTTTCCAATCTTTGGGAGGCTCTTGTTTCACCACAAACTAAACCAAATTGAAAATAAGCACTTTAAATATCCCAATTTATGTGAACTTTTCTTACCCTCTCAGAGAATTCAGCACTTTTTGACTGGCTTTTTAAAATTCTCCTTTGTATTCACTTTTCTACTATGATTATTATTGTATTATTCTGCATGTCTTTTTTTTAAATAAACATTTTGGAAGTATTTACCTCATTGTAACAAAATGCACATTCGATTAGGAATGGGTAGCAGGGACCCTGTGCCTTTGTGGATAGATTGTTGATATTTCCTGCCTTTTAATTGCATTTTTATTACTTTTTGTATTTTAATTTAAAGTACTAACTCCTATTTTTTTTTTATATATAAATATAAAGGAGCCCACCAAAGATCTGGTGTTGTTTTCAAGACATTAATGTCTTTTGAACATTTTTTAATAAATTCATGAATCTAGTCAAGGAAGAATTTAATTGTGAAGGTTTACTTAACCATTGCGGTATTTGGCAGTCATCCTCACTTGCATGCCTAGACTTCAGCACTCTGAGCAACTGTCACTACAATTTAATTAAATTACATATTTAAAAAATACATTTGGATTTCAGAAGTCCACAGTCATTTAATATTTTTGTAACATTACTATTTTTTAAATGAAAAACAAAATTTTCTTTAGTTTATTTGTTAAACTTATAACTAACATATGATAGAAGGTCTAATAGTGAGGATCACTGTTATTTTGTCATTCCCCAAATATTAAATTAAGCGTGACTAGAAGGCAGCAACAATGCAAAATAAGACAGTAAGGAAAAACACTATAGTGAAACATTGTTCTACCACAAGCCATTATAGCAGTTTGCATCCTCGCAGTTGTGTTGAAGGCTTTTATCTAGTGATTACAAAGCAGGCCGTAGGATAATCATTTGCAGTTGTTTATGTACATTTGTCTTCTTTCATCTTAGAAATTATCACATTAGTGTCAAGGAGAATCCATATGTTCCATGAAACAACAGACTGACATTTTACAATATAATTTGATCAGATAAACCGCAATCGATCCACCTTTCTTTTTTTTCATTCTTGCTATCCCATAGTTCAAAAAGTGTATATTAAAAGTGGTAATTATATTGCACAGTTGTGGAGTAACTTAGGTATTATAGATGATTCTACATCTGAGTGTTTACTATATAAACGAAGTAGATGAAACCACTACTTTTTTTTTTTTTTTTTAACTTTTAAATATTTTGTTTACCATTTGCTCTTAACACACATAAAAATGGCTAATTTTGGTTTCTTTAATAGGCCTTTTTAAACAAAATGAGGGATCATGTAGTATTGCTACAATGCTGTAGTATATAGTATAGCTATAGTACATGACCTTTTTGTGGATTGACTTAACTGATGAAAAGTACAATCATTAATTTGGAAAAAAACATGAATACCATAATATGTAATTAAAATATTTATTATGGATAGAGAGGAGCGATTGAGAGCATAAACTGATACAGTGTGTTGCTGCAGTCTATTTATCTTGCTTCTTTAGGTGAATTTACACAACAAAACTGGTTTGGTCATATGCAACCAATAACGCCTGCTGCACTATATTCTACCTTAATGTAAACCTAGGTACTCTGTGTCAAAATGTTTTTTTCTCATGAACTGGTACAGATTATTTGATCATACTGAGTTGGTAGTATAAGTTTAACCAAATCATTTCCAACCATGGCCAAGCAAAATTATGCACATAGCAGCTTTACTATCCTTGTTACATTTATAGGTGAAAGCAGCCAACCAGCAGTACTTCCCAGTAACAGTAGCATTTTTAAGCTTTGTGAAGACACCACTACATACAATGTCCTTCTGTTGTCTACCTATCTAGGTTTTATATATATACTAGCAGAATACCCGCGCTTCGCAGTGGAGAAGTAGTGTGTTAAAGAAGTTATGAAAAAGAAAAGCAAACATTTTAAAAATAACGTAAGATGATTGTTAATGTAATTGTTTTGTCATTGATATGAGTGTTGTTGTCATATCTATCTATTTATATATATATATATATATATATATGTGTATATATAGCAAAATAGCTGCGATTGGCAGCGGAGAAGTAAAAAGAAAAGGAAACATTTTAATAATAACGTAACATGATTGACAATGTAATTGTTTTGTAATTGTCATGAGTGTTGCTGGCATATATATATATATATATATATATATATATATATATATATATATATATATATATATATATATATATATATATATATATATATATATATATATATATATATATACATATACACACACACAGACACATATATAAACATATATATACATATAAATATATATACAGTGGTGTGAAAAACTATTTGCCCCCTTCCTGATTTCTTATTCTTTTGCATGTTTGTCACACAAAATGTTTCTGATCATCAAACACATTTAACCATTAGTCAAATATAACACAAGTAAACACAAAATGCAGTTTTTAAATGATGGTTTTATTATTTAGGAGAAAAAATCCAAACCTACATGGCCCTGTGTGAAAAAGTAATTGCCCCCTTGTTAAAAAATCACCTAACTGTGGTGTATCACACCTGAGTTCAACTTCCGTAGCCACCCCCAGGCCTGATTACTGCCACACCTGTTTCAATCAAGAAATCACTTAAATAGGAGCTGCCTGACACAGAGAAGTAGACCAAAAGCACCTCAAAAGCTAGACATTATGGCAAGATCCAAAGAAATTCAGGAACAAATGAGAACAGAAGTAATTGAGATCTATCAGTCTGGTAAAGGTTATAAAGCCATTTCTAAAGCTTTGGGACTCCAGCGAACCACAGTGAGAGCCATTATCCACAAATGGCAAAAACATGGAACAGTGGTGAACCTTCCCAGGAGTGGCCGGCCGACCAAAATTACCCCAAGAGCGCAGAGATGACTCATCTGAGAGATCACAAAAGACCCCAGGACAACGTCTAAAGAACTGCAGGCCTCACTTGCCTCAATTAACGTCAGTGTTCACAACTCCACCATAAGAAAGAGACTGGGCAAAAACGGCCTGCATGGCAGATTTCCAAGATGAAAACCACTGTTAAGCAAAAAGAACATTAGGGCTCGTCTCAATTTTGCTAAGAAACATCTCAATGATCGCCAAGACTTTTGGGAAAATACCTTGTGGACTGATGAGACAAAAGTTGAACTTTTTAGAAGGCAAATGTCCCGTTACATCTGGCGTAAAAGGAACACAGCATTTCAGAAAAAGAACATCATACCAACAGTAAAATATGGTGGTGGTAGTGTGATGGTCTGGGGTTGTTTTGCTGCTTCAGGACCTGGAAGGCTTGCTGTGATAGATGGAACCATGAATTCTGCTGTCTAC
Organism: Polypterus senegalus; assembly: GCF_016835505.1. Classification (NCBI taxonomy): domain Eukaryota; kingdom Metazoa; phylum Chordata; class Cladistia; order Polypteriformes; family Polypteridae; genus Polypterus; species Polypterus senegalus. The sequence goes on along the minus strand of NC_053160.1, from coordinate 48,333,519 downwards.
CAAAAAATCCTGAAGGAGAATGTCCGGCCATCTGTTCGTCAACTCAAGCTGAAGCGATCTTGGGTGCTGCAACAGGACAATGACCCAAAACACAACAGCAAATCCACCTCTGAATGGCTGAAGAAAAACAAAATGAAGACTTTGGAGTGGCCTAGTCAAAGTCCTGACCTGAATCCAATTGAGATGCTATGGCATGACCTTAAAAAGGCGGTTCATGCTAGAAAACCCTCAAATAAAGCTGAATTACAACAATTCTGCAAAGATGAGTGGGCCAAAATTCCTCCAGAGCGCTGTAAAAGACTCATTGCAAGTTATCGAAACGTTTGATTGCAGTTATTGCTGCTAAGGGTGGCACAACCAGTTATTAGGTTCAGGGGCAATTACTTTTCACACAGGGCCATGTAGGTTTGGATTTTTTCTCCCTAAATAATAAAAACCATCATTTAAAAACTGCATTTTGTGTTTACTTGTGTTATATTTGACTAATGGTTAAATGTGTTTGATGATCAGAAACATTTTGTGTGACAAACATGCAAAAGAATAAGAAATCAGGAAGGGGGCAAATAGTTTTTCACACCACTGTACATACTGTATATATACACACACACATATATACATACTGTATATACAACATATACATATCTACATATATACTGTATATACACATATATATACAAATCTACATATATATATCTACATATATATATATTAGGGGTGGGACTCGATTAAAAAATTAATCCAATTAATTAGAGGCTGTGTAAGAATTAATCTTGATTAATCGTATGTAATACACACGTAAATTTGCCCCAAATCGCAAATGTTTTTTTTTATTTAAAACGGTTTTAGTGGGCTTACAGAATCAAATAATAGACATGGACATGAATATTGTAAACTGAAGCTGTTTTAATTTCTGAAAAAAAAGCTTTTAAACTGCATTTGAATTCAAAACAGAAACAAAAATATCATCCCTGGTTAAAATTGGGCAGACTTAAAAATAAAGTGGTAGTTTAAGTACTTTAAGTACATTTTCAGAATAGTATTGTCTTTAAATAATAATAACCAAAATTTCACCATAAAGTGCAGTTTTTCTTCTTAAAAAATAAGTCAGAAACATAAAAGGTAATTTGACCAGCTTACTCTTTAAACTCTGAGTAACATTAGCCAAAATTATTTTGTACATTAGGCTAAAACAGTGTGATCATTGAACATTTTGTAATTAGATGTATTTAGAATTACTAACGGTCACGGAAGTCCAATGATCCCCAGTAAGAGCCACAAAGTCCGCTTTCTGTAATGCATCTAATTTTGCTTGCTTTTCAGTGTGCACAAAACCATGCTTTTATCAAGGCTTCTCGGGTAGTCGAAATGATCAGTCGTAGGAACGCGCTTTATTCCGACTCTAACATTTTTGTAGCTGTGATGTGTGCATCAGTGTAATGGATGTACCAGGAAATCATGCATTGACAAAAGTTCCCGTTTGCTTGGAATTGAAAGTGTGATTAAATGCGTTATTTTTTAACGCGTTATGGAGTACATGCATCGAAGCTTCTCAACTGTGCTTGTGCTAAGAAAGGGAAAATTTTAAAAATAACGTAACATGATTCTGCGTTAACCTAATATTTTTTCATACGTCCCAAACCAAGGAGATGGGAAGGTAAAATGAATCGGTAGCGCGCGTACATAGTCAGTACATCCCCTCTCGAATCGAACCTCGAATGTCGGCGTTAGAGGCTTAAGACTCTACAATGCGCCACCGCTTGTCTATGCTAAAGTATATATTGTAGATCGGGCTATAGATATACATTTATATATATACCCGTATCGCAGTGGAGAAGTAGAAGTTATGAAAAGAAAAGGGAACATTTTAAAAATAACGTAACATGATTGTCAATATACAGTAATTGTTTTGTGAGTGTTATTGAATGTTGCTGTCATCAAGGATTTGATTATCATTATTTCTTTCAATCAGGCTCGTATTTGTACGATGTGTTCAAGTTACATTCCGTGTTTGTCAATCGTTGTAAAGATAAGAGGTTTCATTCATCGATTAGTTCCTTACTGCATCAATAAACAGCTCGTCTTCCTTTTTATCTGTGATGTGACAAACTGCATGCACGGGTTTTTTTTTTACGCTGTCTTCCTTTAGCGGGACATTGACTTTTTCCACCGTGTGCTTTGTTTCCACAGTAGCTGCATTTATGAATATGCTTATCAGACGCTTCATATTTTTGCTGCCTTTTCAATTGTGTAATTCGGTTTTTGTTCAGCGCTCTTTGGAACTGTTGCTTTTTATCTGTGCACTGCATCAGTTCACGTGAGCCACTCGGTGTACTTGCATCGAAGGTTCCCAGCTGTGCTGGTGCCATCTCGTGCTATGTCCATAGCTTTATTTAATGTTACCTTAGTCCTGGCACTTAAAACTTTCTCTGGCAGTTTCGCTGAGTTTGTGTCAAACACCACCCTGACCATCTCATCTTCCTCTCCATAAGCACAGTCCTTCACCCGTGAATATTTACCCGTGGCAGTTTGCTATTGGATTGCCGCTGACGGATGGCCTTATATGGGCAGGCACTAAATTACAAACGCCAGCGGCAGCCTGTCTATGAACTTAATTTAAAGTGTAGGTTTACATCGTGCTTTGTTTCCGAAGTAGCAGAACTCGCTTCTTATTGTTTCGCTGCCTTCTCAATTATATAATGCATGTTTTCTTGAGCGCTTTTTTGAGGTCTTCCTGGTTTTCTATGTACTGCGTGATTACGTGGGAGGCGTGATGATGTCACACGAAACTCCGCCCCCACGGCGTTGAAGCTCATCTCCATTACAGTAAATGGAGAAAAACTGCTTCCAGTTATGACCATTACGCGTAGAATTTCGATATAAAACCTGTCCAACTTTTGTAAGGAAGCTGTAAGGAATCAACCTGCCAAATTTCAGCCTTCCACCCACACGGGAAGTTGGAGAATTAGTGATGAGTCAGTGAGTGAGTGAGTGAGTGAGTGAGTGAGTGAGGGCTTTGCCTTTTATTAGTATAGATGTGTATGGAGGGTGGGGTATGGGAGTGTGGGGAACTAATGTAACATGTGCGTTTATCTTGTTTAAGTAATCAGGAGCGATGGATTTGTATGGGGTTTCCAATATGCATTAAGGCATGTGAAGTGTCCTGGTTCCACTTTTCTCTTTGATCATGTTGCTTTCCATGCATGGAAAATCTTAAGTGTTGCATACAATTTAACGCAAGAAAAAAAACAAAACTAAAAATAAAGAATACAAAGGTGCGCTAAATGCAAATGTGTACATGTAGTGGTACTTAGAACTTTTAGCCTGCTTTTGAATACCTGTATATTCAAATGTTTATTTTTAATATGAGTATTCAAACCCTAATTTTGGTATAATTTGACAGCCCTAGTAAGCATTTGTTTTGAATTTTAATGATTATATGTGTGATTATATGTGTGTATCTCTCATTTGTGCTTCATTGTGTGACTCATTAGTCGCGGTCTTGCACCTGAGCGAAGATGCCGTATCCATAGGCTTCAGGGAAACCAACATTTTTCCAATTAAAACAGGCACAGTCAGGGTCTTCAAACCGAAGCTACCAATTTAATACACATAGACACAGTAACGGGGCCAGGTTGGCGACATCAACAATATGTGAGTCAGTGTTAGCCCCGAAAAGAGGCTACTTGTCCCCTTGAAGTAAGCAAATATACAAACAGTACTCGTGCATGCATTCACCCACCGGCATTAATAATGCATAGTAGCTAAATTTACGCCATTAGCACATACCTACAAACTATTTTGAGTTCTACATTATCCTATTATTTTGATGATAATATGTGTAAATGTTTGTATGTGTGTAATATACATATATACACACGCGCGCACGCACATCATGGGACATATCCGGTGCTCCAGAACGTTAAATGAACGACATGTAAATGGAATACTGACGTTTTCTTCACGCTTATCTAGATTTTGGTAGTGATTGACACCAAGAAAAAGCTGCATGCAACATTTTTTTGATGCCATCTGAATGCGCATCTAACTGAACGCAAGTGGTGAAAGCTCATGTGGGGAGTCTGACACGCTGCAATGAGCAAAAAAATGATTGGCGTTTGATCCACTTTCACCTGATGCTACAGATGGCAGAAAAACGCTCACTTCAAACATCCGTGTGGACAGGGCCTTGGACCTCTGGTGTAACAGGTCTGTGGCTCTAAATGGATGGCCAGAGAATTCAGATGTCCAGTGAATCACAAGTGTGGAGAGGAGAAAAACGATCAAATGGAAGGATGGAGGTTAAGGGAAAAGAATCCTGGAGACGTGGAGAACCGGTGCAATGTGAGTGAGCAAGCGAATAAGAGCAGGTTCACTGGTGAAGGCAGGCAGCTAGGAGAAGAGCCCCAAAAAAGGAGTGTGTGGCCGACACTCGGCAGGCGGGGGGCGGTCGCTCCAGCTGAGCAATTTTGAGGAGCTGGAGTGACCAGCAGTGTGGACGATTCACAGTGGAAGGCAGCAGGAGTTAAGGAGGCCTGGGAGAGCGAGTACCCTAGCCATTGGGGAAACTCAAGCCTCGGTCCGGTAAAGTACACATATGGAGCCAAAGGATAGAAGGCAACTGGACCAGGAGAAGGTCAGCTGCAGGTGCAGGTAGGGCGACTGCCCTGCTGCGAAGCCCATTGGGATAAGCGGGGTCAGGCACCAGGTATTTAATAAAGGGACTGTTTCCAGTCTGTTGGATTTTAACCTTGTTTAAAAGGATTTATTTATTTTGGATTTTAACCTCCACTTTCTGCACATGTTTTTAATGGCTTATTTATGGATTTTTGAAGCACTGCATTATGGACACTGTTTTGGTTTTGTTTGTTTTTTGTTTTTAATAAAAGCACCTGGACACTTTTACACCATCCCCTTGCTCCTCATATAATTTGTCCCCATCTTCTAGTTCATCTGGTTACATTATTGATGGTGTCGGATTTGGGAGGCTCCCGAAACAAGAGGGAGCAGGACTTTCTCCGTCACAACCTCTCACAATCGTTGGTCCAGACAATTGTGCAGTTTTTTTGTCCATTCCTCAGGTCAATGCGAAGTTTGGATTGAATAGTTTGTAATACATAGCAAATCCTAGGAAAGCACGAACCTGCCTCTGCATTTCCAGACATGGATGCGCAAGCACCTCACCCACCTTTATCCAGTGTGTTTAAATGAAACTGTTCTTCATAGGGTACCCCAAATAACATGTTTTTGACATCTCCAATTAATACTTATTTAGAGTTAGCTGTCAACCCAGGCAGCCTCAATCTGTCAAGCACCACTTTGCCACTTGCTTTTACTCTCACAAATTTAGCCTAGTTCAAGCATCTGCTTCACCTTCTCACATTCCTCAATGCTTCCAGAAGATGTTATTGACGCATATGTATTTTAACACTGGGTTCAGTTACAATCTTGTGTTCAGCAATTTCAATCCGGCCAGGCACGACCAAGAAGACTTCAGAGTTCCTCCCGATTAGTGACGGCAACTCTGCATTCTTGATGTCTGTCAAGTCATCACCAATAGCAACCTCTGCCTGAGAGTCTATCGCTAACATGGCCAACAACTTGTGTGGTTTGTACCACTCTTTCAAAAGATCAACATGTAAAATTTGCGTGGGCTTTTGTTGGGCGGGTATTCAAACCTTATAATGTATGGGACTCGTACATCCTTCCACTACTGCTGGACCCAGCCACTTCACCTGAAATTTAAGGAGGTCAGGTGGGATCAACACCAGAACTGATTGCTCTTTTAATATACACAGAAACAGCAATAAGTTGTTTCCAGAATGAGAAAATTTTCAACAGTTTGTATTTGGCAGTGCTTAACCAACATTTCTTATAGAAAATCTGAGCTTTTGTTTTTGAACACACGTTTGTTACTGTTTCTGCACCACAGTAGCCTTTTGTAAACACAGATATGATGAGAGGTCTACTGCATTGTTTTTGGCAAAAACATTACTACTCACTTCAAGATTCTTTTGGTGTACTTTAACGATTCAAGTATATTTGCTTTCATATTATCACTATTTTTTTTTTTTTCTGCAGTTGTTTGTGACTATAAAAATACTAGCAACGCTGTTAATTTTTACTAGATTTTTTGTACCTCTCTTTTAATGCTGCACGAATGTGTGGATTTATTGGAACTTGAACTTGTACTTTTTACAGTAAAATGGATTAACATAGCAATATACCTTAGAGTATTTTGCACTTTTTGCTGCTGCTTTTATTTAATTCTTAACTTGGTAAGGATGTCTGTTTGAATGTTAAGTAATTTGTTTAATTGGTTGGAAGGGAATTGATCAGGAATAGAGTCTTATTTAGTATATTTATTTGTTATTTTATTTATATGACTTTCATCACGTCAAATTCCATGTAACTGTTAGTGGCAAGCAATACAGTGACATTATTTGTACAGTTCCAGAAAAGGTATAAATTTAAAACATTAAACCATGAACAAGCACACAAAATGGATACATTTTGCTTTCTCACTTTGTTACATTAAGACAAACTGTTTTCCATTTGCCAACAAAGGGTGAAAATATTGTGCAGCTTAAAACTTGCCTATTCACATCCCTTCTTGTTTGTTTGAGACAGGGTATCTCTTAAAAAGACATTGTGTTCTGAATTTTTAGAAATGTTTTCAGGATTATTACTCCCTTTAAATTGTTAATGTGTTTTATGCAGTAGGATGAACTTATGCCCACTGGAATTGGGATAGTTTGTCTTTTACTTTCTTCTATCAATCACGAATTACATTTTTAAAATGCAGCTGGATGGATTTAACTCCACTAGATACCCTTATATTTAGTTAACTAAATTAGTACTAACCCTTCTTTTTCCCATTTACTTAGAAAACACGAGGAAAACAACTTTGTATTTCCTTAAGCATGAATATTTAATTTTTGTTTCTTCCATGCATTCAATTATGGATCAAGTATCTTTGTGGATATGTGTTGCTGTTTAGTCTTAAGCAGTGGACGATTATACAAATTTGAAAGTTCATGCAGACCATTATATACAGGTATTTTCTTAGTTGTGGTAATAATGATAAACACTCAGTAGTTATTTCAATTTATTTAATTCATATTGTGATGTTGACCATGTTAACTTTTTATCTTCATGGAAGTACAGTACTTGAATCAGAACGTTTGTAGATGCAGTATATATTATACAATAATACAAGGTGGATGTTTTATTTACTTTTCCATTTTCTTAGAAACATACAGACCTAAGTCTGATATAGATTGACAACTAAGGCATTTACTTTAATTAGAAACATTTTCTGTGGTAGTTAGGTACATACCATTGGCTAATAGTTTCTATATACTCTAGAAATATGTTTCATTTGTAACTTTTTAGTCGACCTTCACAATCCTGAACACACTATAATAGTATGTGTACAATGAAGACATAATATTATATTCTTGCACATCAACTGTAATTAAATGCAAACCAGAATAGCAAGAAACTGCATGTTTCCTTGTCATGGAGTGTTTGTGTATGCTGTTAAGAATTTTCATGCTCAAAAGGTAGTGAAGCCGAGCGGGGAAAACTTTCATCAAAAGTATTACAATTAATTTGTTACTTAAAACAAAGAATATGAACTTGTGTTTCAACAGTTGAAATACACTTCAAAAAAAAAAAAAAAAAGAGAGAGTTTAATACAATCTACTGACAGATCACCACCAAGAACAGTTTGAGGCAACTCTTTGGCTGCAGGCAATCTCCGTCTTGCATGGAGGTGTGGCTACTTTAGTAGAACTTCAGGTACTTGCGTGTGTTTAGGTATTTCAGATTCAAACTTTAGAGCTCATTTCCTTTTAATTTTTAGCTATGAACTGTACTGAGCTAAGTGAATTTTTGTTAGTGTATTAGTTTATTAGTTATATTCCTAGCCAGAGTTTGTTATTCAGCATAAATTTCTTTTTCTTTTTATCTTTATGAAAAGGGTAGTTTATATTTTCTATCTGGTTTTTCATTGACTACATTAAAACTGAGAATTTTTAAGTGTTCATGAGGTTCAGGCCTAAGAGAACCTTTTTCTCACTTTTGGACTTCATCTGCTAGGCCTCCTTCCTGTTATAGGACAAGTATCATTTGCATGTTATTCAAGGAAGTCATCTAAACTTAGCTTATACTAATATCTTATTTCAGTATTTAGCATACTTTCAGGCTGGTCAATAAAGTTGTGGCTCCAGTCACTTTTCGTACCTGGTTGGTGTTGGAGAACTTAGAATGCACTTAACGGTAAGAACTACCTAATTGATTCCACTTGTTTTTATCTGAATAAAGATTTCTTTTTAGCTCCACATTTAATTATATCTGAAATGCTTTGCTTTTTAGGCAAGAAATGAAAACAAAATTTAATTATGAAAGTGTTTTAGTAGACCTGCTTTAGTGTATTAATGACTTGTATTCAAAATACTCTTTTACATCAGTAACTATTATTATTCTGGTTACATTAGGCATTGCACCCAAGCTTCTACATGAATGTGGATACATCCTGTGAATTAGCATAATCAGTTTTTGGATGTAATAAAGCATTGTTATAAATTAGATGTCTAACATTAATGGCAATTTCTTTTATAATTTAAACATACTTATAACTATATAATGTGTTGAAACATTTTCATTTATTTTTTAATTATAAGAACTGCATTGATTTAATTTAATCTGAACAAAACCACTATAGATGCATTTGAAATGTTAAATCTGTACCAGAATATTATAATTTTAGTGTATCTGGTCAGAGTAAACAAAGGCATATTAGATTTATTTAGTATTTTTCCTGTTGAAGTTGTTATGCAGGGAATTGGTAGGTTGGGAATCTGTTAAATGTTGTACATGCTAAGAAAGTAATTGGTATACAAAAATGTTTAATTATTATGAAACATTAAAATATTACTTTTTCATAATGGATCAACAACTGGTTTTGTCTACTTATTGGGTCTAAAATGTGAATAATATTGAAATTTTGTGTTCAGATAACGCGTCTTATCAGTTACCTTAGTCTCAAATTGGTTTGGAGACCATAATCATCTCCAAATAAGTAGGCTTTTATTTTAATCACTCCTTTTAACTGGCACTTTGACATAAGACAAGCATGTAATTCAGTTACATTGACATAGCTATAAAATAGAAAAAAATGTACGGCAGAAAAAATGATTTTATTTTCTTGATTTTTATATGAATGGAGTTTTTTTTTTTTTAATTCCTTCCCTGCAGGCCTGCCTTTTGAGCATACCCATCACCAACTATGGAGTTGCCGAATGTGGTGGTCGTGGGTTAGTTTCATAAATTGCATGCAATAAGCCTTACTTTTACAACTTTACAATGAAGAATAGCATGCTGGAGCTTAGATATCTAATTTGTTTCAGCTTTTTTGCAAATTATTTTATGTCTAGTATTTGAGCTTTTTACATACTAAAACAATTTGTTCACAGTGGTATTTCTACTTGTTCAGTTATGGAAGAATATGAATCATTCTTCTCACTATTATTACTATGGATAATTGAGGTTCAGATGAATAATGATTGTCCCTGACAATCTGAAGAAAAATATGTGCTCCTTTATTTGTGTCTGAAATCAGATATATATTTTGAATGACAGAGCGTGCACTTCTAATAGAAATGAGTTTATACCACTGTGAAAAAATATGATCAAAATCTCAGTGTCTTGTGTTGAGCCCTCAACTGGTGTATTTTTTTTCAGCATGAAGTTAATTTTGTGTTTTTTATTCCCCTGTAGTCTCATTGCTGTTTATGTTCATTTATCAAATTATTAATTCTTTTCATAGAACGTGTTTCTGCAGTCATCCTTCACAAACAAAGATACAATCTAAAGTAATATAGTATTTATAGGAGTAACTAGCAAAATACTCGTGCTTCACAGCGGAGAAGTAGTGTGTTAAAAAAGTAATGATAAAGAAAAGGAAACATTTTAAAAATAACATGACATGATTGTCAATGTAATTGTTTTTTTACTGTTATGAGTGTTGCTGTCATCGAGGATTTGATTATCATTATTTCTTTCAATCAGGTTCGTATTTGGAGGATGTGTTGTGTTCAAGTTACATTCCGTGTTTGTCAACCGTTGTAAAGATAACAGGTTTCATTCATTGATTCCTTTCTTACTGCATCAATAAACAACTCGTCTTCTTCTTTATTTGAGACATCACACACTGCATGCACGGGTTTTTTTACACTGTCTTCCTTTAGCTGGACATTGACTTTTTCCACCGTGTGCTTTGTTTCCACAGTAGCTGCACTTATGAATATGCTTGTATGCGTCACTCGCTTCATATTTTTTTGCTGCCTTCTCAATTGTGTAATGCTTTTTTTGTTCAGCACTTTTTGGAGCTGTTGCTTTTGTCTGCGTACTGCGTTCACAGTCCGTTCACGTGAGTCGCTCGGAGTACATGCATCAAAGGTTCTCAGCTGTGCTTGTGCTATCTCATGCGATGTCCACAGCTTTATTTAATGTTAGCTAAGACTCTGCACTTAAAAGTTTCTCTCACAGTTTCGCTGAGTTTGTGCTAAACACCACCCTGACCATCTCATCTTCGTTTGTATAAGCACAGTCCTTCACCCACAAATATTTAGCGGCAGAGTGTTTCTATTGGATTGCTGCTGACGGCCGGCCTTATATGGGCAGGCACTCAATTACGTTGACGATGTGGGACGTAAGCTGCAGGCTATGGCCGGTATATATGTACATAAGTAGGTTCCAGTTATGACCGTTACGCGTAGAATTTCGAAATGAAACCTGCCTAACTTTTGTAAGTAAGCTGTAAGGAATGAGCCTACCAAATTTCAGCCTTCTACCTATACGGGAAGTTGGAGAATTAGTGAGTGAGTGAGTGAGTGCGTGAGTGAGGGCTTTGCCTTTTATTAGTATAGATGATATGTCAGTGTCCATATTGGATTTCTACATTCACAGTATCAATATTTCAATTAAAGTTTGTTTTATGAAAGGCTGTAGTTTTTATGAGATGGTTCACATAACAAAAACCTCTTGTGTTCTTTTTCAAGACAATTTTTTTATTTTAAGAAAGATTTGCTTTAACTGCAATATACAAAACTAACAGTAATAACAGTTCTGTGAGTAGCATTTTTATATTGTGCCCACATAACAGGACATGGACTATTTTAGAATAGAAAAGTATAGTAGTAGGTTTGTGTGATATTTCTATGAATTTCCATTTGCAGTTAAAATTTAGCAGAATCTTCCAGAAGAGACTTTATAAAATGGTTTTTTTTATCACTTATTAATAGGAGGATGGGAGTATGTCGGTAGCTGTATTATTGATTTTTGTAGATGTATAAAGTATGTCATATTTTTGATGGATATATAAGCAAAATAATATTGTACTATATGGTGATCCATGATGATCCCATGGTAGGCACAAGAATGTGCCAACTGTAGAGCAATCAGGTTTTTTATTTAATTAAAAACAAATAACAATCCATACACTCAAATCAAAATTAAAAAAAAAAACAAAATTCAACCCCCCACCCAAAAGAAAGAAGAGCCAGCCAACAAAACAAATCTTTGAAGCAGCACGGAAGAGTACCTTTTTCCCTTATATAGAAGATTATTTTAAAATGTTATTGATTAGATCCTGCAATATTTTTAAAAAGTTTTAAACAAATCCTTTAATTGAGAATTAGATTTTTTCCAATTTCATATAGTATAGGACATCAGTTACACAAAATGAGTTGGGTTGAGATTCTTCCAGTTGAGCTAGATAAGTCAATGTGCTAGTAATGAAGTAAAGGCAATTACAATTTGTCTTTTTCCACTTTAAGCCCATCTGGGAGTACACCAAACACAGCTATTAATGGGTTAAATGTGATTGTGACAGCAAGGCTATCTGATAGGCATTCAAAGACTTTTAATCAAAACAGTGTTCATTTGGTGAACGCCCAAAACATGTGGCCCAGTTTGGCTAGAGCTAGACTACAACGCTCACAGGTTGAATTTTGCCCTGGAATCATTTTATGTAGTTTTAATTGAGATAAATGTGATAGATAGAAAATTTTAAGTTAAATAATTGAGTGCTTTGTGCATATGGAGCTGGAGTATATTATGTGCATGGCTGCCTTCCACTCCTTTTCTGAAATGTTAAGTAAATGTTCCTTTTCCCATTGTGCCCAAGGATCTTTGAAAGAAAGGAACTTTAAAATGTTTTTATAAATTGTGGAGAATGCTATCTGAGTCATCAAGACTGATCAGTACTACTTCTGGAATAGAAATAGGTGGAAGGTGAGGAAAATTGGGCCGGTTCAGTTTAGCAAAGTTTCTAGCTTGAAAGTAGTACAAAAATTGTGTTGAAACTTAATTTCTCGGATGATGCAAAAACATTATCATCTTTATCATTAACATTATCAAAAAATATACAGGTCCATCTAAATAAATTAGAATATCATCGAAAATGTAATTTATTTCAGTAATTCAATTTAAAAAGTGAAACTCATTTATTATACAGATTCATTACACACGGAGTGATATATTTCAAGCATTTATTTTTTTTCATTTTGCTGATTATGACCTACAGGTAATGAAAACTCAAAATTCAGTATCTCAGAAAATTAGAATGTTACATAAGACTAATAAAAAAATGATTTTCAATACAGAAATTTGGCCTATTGAAAATTATATCCATGTATACACTCAATACTTTGCTGGGGCTCCTTTAGCATGAATTACTGCATCAATGTAGCATGGCATAGAGGTGATCAGCCTGTGGCACTACTGAGGTGTTATGGAAGCCCAGGATGCTTTAACAGTGGCCTTCAGCTAATTTACATTGTTGGGTCTGGTGTCTCTCATCTTCCTCTTGCTAGATTCTCTATGGGGTGTAGGTCAGGCGAGCATGCTGGCCAGTCAAGCACAGTGACACCTTGGTCAGTAAACCAGGTTTTGGTACTTTTGGTAGTGTGAGAAGGTGCCAGCAATCAGCAAAATGAAAAGAAATAAACGCTGCATCACTCAGTGTGTAATGAATTTTATAAATTGAGTTTCACTTTTTGTATGTATGTATGAGTACATATATGTTTATATGTATGTATGTATAAGTCAGATCGTTTAACTCTTTCAAATCTATTTTGCATTGCTTCTCCGTGATCATAAATAAACCTGACCGAATTGTGGTTTCTTTGAAATTAAACTTGTAGTAGCTTTAATTGTTGCGGGACCACAGATTCTCATAGCGTATTTTCCTGAATCGTGTAAATCTACTTTTTGAGCATTGAATGATGCAAATGCGAACAGATTATTGTTGATTTGGATATTTTGCCATCCAAACCGGTCTTACCCATTGGTGTAGTGTTTGTGGATTTCACTTTCACCAAATAACAAATCTTTTATTTCTCGCAGATACACCTCTTCACGAAACCCTACTTTTTCCTGACGGCAACAACTGTGTACATATATTCGATCTCTTTTCGCCATTCTGTTATTTCACCGAGTAATAATTTCCATTTGTTAGCGCTAATGTGATCTTTACTATCAGTTTTTTGAGTCTTCCGAATTTTAGTACCTTAATAATCTCTAATCTGCTCTGCATGTGTATCGCACCAACGTTTTTGAAACTCTTTACGATGTTCTACTTTTTCTTCTACGGTTTGTCTTTTATCTCCGCCCTCGCTTGGACCTTTTAAGTTTTTCAGTTAATCCCCTTGGCACAAAGCTTTGTCTCACAGGACTTGAAATTATCACTCTGAAAATGTTTCGTCTTGTCTCATCCTGTCCTAAGATTTTTTTTATATAATATATATATATATTATAATGACAGTAATCACCCGCCTGCTGTGGAAGTTACGTTCCAGACCCACCCGTGATAGGTGAAAATCCACGATCTAGAAAGACCACTTTTTTTTTTTTTAGTTTAAGTCTCAAAATACTCACCCCACACGCTTTAAACACATGTAAACTTATTAAAATTCACTTTGTAAACACATATGATATGTGGATGTCGGGCTAAGGATATGAGTAACATCTCTCTATTATAAAACATTTTAACTTCATGCAAGACAAGGCAGTGAGACAGGATACGAGCTGCTGTACAGGCTTTTAAATGATTGACACGCAGAGCGACAGGCTGAAAAACAAGCAGCACAGAGCTAGCACAAAGTCCTTAGCGTGCATTCAGCTCCCCCCTTCCCAACATGAAGTGGCAGTAGCGTAGCCACGCGTTTGAGCGAAGCGATCGTGACCAGATCCGAGCACTTCTCCTTAGCGTGTGTTCATGTATGTATGTATATATGATATGATGATGGCACCCAGGTAGTCTATGTAGGCATGAGGATGGGTATTTATTAAGTTAAATTAAACTGTATAAAGGAGAGTAAACACAATACAACAAGTAGAACAAAATAACAAAAGCTATGCTACTCCTGTGGCATACCTAGGCGAAACCAAATTAAACTTCTCCTTCCTACCTCCTGAACCTATCTTTATCCAGTCCACTGGCCTCCTGTTCTTTCTCACCAGGTATGCGCTTGCTTCAGAACCTCTTTCCTCTCCAAGTCCACAGCTTGGGTGCCACTTCTGCATACCAGGAACCACTTCAAAGTCACCTGTTTTCCCAGAGAGAGAGATTATATTTTCCATGAATAGCTATGAAACCCTAGGCAAAATAATGCTGCTTCTGACTACTCATGGCCTAGGGTGTGGCTCCCCCCACATAATTCAACTCCAGGCAGAACTTTTGTCAGTGTGGCATCTTGGCCAGGTAAGGGCATCCCATGATGAATCTTGATGTTTTAGACATTCCTGAGTTTAAAAGTACCATTTTTGAAATTGTCTGTCTGTGTTTATTGGGTCAATGAGATTTTGTACACCTGCTTTATATTAAAAATAAGGAATCTTATCAACTTTTGGGCCACTTCCGGCAACTGGAAGTGGTATTTTAACTGAATACTTTCACAAATTTTCAAGAACACTATGGTTATAATTACAGATAGATGATTTCTATTTTGTATAGATATTTATAATGATAAAAAGCAAACAGATGTGAAATTTGAGAAAAATTAGTTGTATTTTTTTTTAAACAACCATTTGAATTTTTTGTATCATGGAAATAATAAATGTGTACACCATATTAAACTATTTTCAATATAACACATTCTTACAATAACTATTTATTTTAATTTATACATCATCAGTTTAACAATATTGTGTAAACATTGAACATGTCATGTAAATATAAAGTTGTAAAGGGAACAATCAGCTGCTATGTCCCCATTGTGTTCCCGGTAACATTTAATTTTATATAATTTTTTATTTCTGCTATCATTATCATAATTAAATCCAGCTAAATGCAGTTTTACCTATAGCAACAAATATTGTATAATACTAACACTTTTACTATCGTTTTTAGGTTGACTAGAACTCTTTTTATTTTCACTCTAGGTAATGAATGCATATGTAATCATGAAAACATTCCACCACCGTTTTCGATGTCCCAAAGTGCAAAAATATCATTTTAATGTAAACTTTGATTATAAATAGAAATAAATGATTGTGTATCAATATTATCAATTAGTTATGATGAGAAACAAAGACATGATATTTAAGAAATATTGTGCAACTGGAAGTGGTTCTAATGACCTTTTCCTCTATCTCAGTATTTGAGAAAATTGATTTTTTTTTTTTATTGGTTGGTCTCCTCTGGATGTCAAGCATGGATGCTTGAAGCAACCTCTCCCTCAACAGTCTTATGTATTTTTTTCACATTTATTTTGAACTACATTTTAACAGTTCTACTATGGTATAAAGCACTTAATGCCTCTTAAAAAAACACTGCCCCCTAATATTTCAATGCTTGATCTGGCCAATCATGAGTGAAACTAGAGAAGCAGGAATTTTTATTCACAAAGCAATTCTCATGTGGGCTTCGAGGTAGTTTCTTTCTCAAAAGGGCATTTTACAGTAGTAAGAAACATAATTAAACTACATATAAAATACCTAACATTAGGGATGCAACGATACCACTTTTTTGGAAAACGAGTACTTGCATTTAAGTACTCTCCGATACCGAGTACTCAATAAAAACATGATTTAAATTTACAGGTAACAGCTTTAGTCATATAATTTAACAAAAAAAACAAGGGACTAGTTTGGAATTAACATTTATTCAAAATGAAAAGCATGTTGTATGCAACATATTACAGAATAAATAATTATAAAAAAAATTTAAACAGTGACAGTGCAACTCAAGTATTTTTTTCAGTTTGTTGTAAACTCTGCCGCATTAATAAACATCTTTGCTATTTAGTGCACAATATTTGAATAAACTAACAACATCCACCAACATAGAACTGTGGCAGTCAGTACAACTGAGGTAGGTATTAACATCAACTCTAAGACAACTCACTTAATGGAGCCTATTTAGAAAAAGTGAGTGGCAGGTTTTTTTTAAGAAAAGTAGCTTTTCTGCATTATCAGCAGTCAGCCTGTTTCTGTTTTCATCTATAATGTGTGACACTGAGCTAAAAAGCCTTTCACTTTCCACACTGCTACATGGGGCTGAGAGGTATTTCTGGGCCATTTTAGCCAAAGTGGGGAACCTGATTTTGTTGACACCCCAGTACTTCAGAGGACTGTCTTCACGATGGCTTGGGGCCTCTCTGGGGTATGTGTCGAGCAGCGGCTGTGCTGCCTGGGGCTGCTCCTTCGCGATTTCTTCAAATGCAGTGTCCAGACTGCTGCTAGTGCTGGCCTGGGCCTTGAACAGTTTAGCAGGAGGTTCTGCAGCTTCTGCCCGACTCCCCTCTGCCTCAGCTCTGGACATCACCTGCAGCTCCTGCTTCAGGTGCAGCTTGGCCTCCGGAGCAGTGTTGTTGGAGAAGAAGCGATCTTTATACCTGAACAAAATTCATGAATGTATTAATATGTGGAAAAATAGGACTGATTTTTAGTTTCCCCTAAACCACTGTCGCAAATGCCAGCCATTTGGCTTTCTGGTAGTAATAAGGGAAATATATTTTTGTAACTAAAATACACAAATACAAATGTATGCAATATCTATAATATGAAGTATAATATAATATTTCAGATGCAAATTAATCTTACATTTAGTACTGTAGTTTATCATTGAATACCTATCGCACACAGACTTTACCTTGGGTCAAGTATGGTGAAGATGAAGTACAGTGGGTTGGTCTCGACGTCACTGAAGCGCTTCTTGACAGCTGCCAGTAAGATTGCTTTCATTGTCTTGACGCTGTGGTCCTCGTCTGTTTCTCTGTTTAGAAGTCTCACTAGCACAGTCACAGCTGGGATGACATTAGAGGCTAGTGCGTCGTAGCTGCTCACTTTTTTAGTTAGTTCCTCAAAGGGGACGAGGATGGCAACAGTCTTCTCCATAAGAGCCTATTGGTGAGCGGTGAGATAGTAAGGGAGTTCATGCTCAGACACATACACCCCCAGCACTCGCTTTTGCTCAATGAGGGACTGGAGCATGTAATACGTACTGTTCCAGCGCGTCTATGTCCTGCTGCAGTCTCTTTATTGGCTGGTTGAGCTGTCCCTGAATGTCCTCGAGGCGGGAGTAGGCTAAGGCGGAATGTTTAAAATGCCCAACTAATATATTTTCCTCCCCACTGCTATAGCATCAGCTATGCTCCTCTGTGCTAATAAGCCCTCGTTAACAGCCAGTTGGAGCGTGTGCGCGACACACGGCAGACTTGGGAGCCCTGTGTCATTCATGGCTTTAATCATGTTTTTGGCATTGTCACGAAGCACAACATGTACTGATGTTTTAGGTATACCCCATGTCTGGAGCATTTCCTCAAACACATGCGCTATAGCCTGGCTGGTGTGCGAGCTGCGAATTGTTTCGCATGTAGTATGGCTCGTTGCGACGTGAAACTCTCGTCTATCCACTGGGAGGTTAAGGCTAATTAGCGACATGGGGCTAACACTGCTTGTCCAAATATCCGTGGTGAAACTAAACGCAGAGGAGGCTTGCAGTAGGCTGTGGATATGTTTTTTTCACAGAGTCGTGTAGTTTAGGCAGCTCCGTGTCAGTCATGTAGCGGGGCTTGGGACATCATATCTGGGCTCCAGAACATGGAGGAGACGCAGGAATCCCACATTTTCTACCTCCGAGAGTGGCTGGTCACTCAATGCAATGTACTCGATAATTGCCTGTGTTATTTTCACAACACATGGATTGTCTCTGGACATTTTCTCTCGTCTTGCAAGAGTTTGCTGCAGCGTGGGTTGTGTTGGTTTAGAAGTGTGGGTAAACTCTTTGTACTCGTCGTCGTGTTGGGATTTTAGGTGCTTGATTAAATTACTTGTGTTAAATGCGCTACCTTTTGAGCCTCCTCTGGACAATTTCGCTGATCACAATTTGCAGTCCTCCTTTGTTTTGTCGTCTTCATTCACTTTGAAATAGTTCCACACGGCTGACATGTCTCGCCTCGCCTTCTCCCCGCTCTGAGCTGCAGCCCGGGCCTGGGGGCGGGCACTCGGCACCTGTGATTAACCCCTTACACGCCGCTCAAACATAGACATTTCTCAGACCGGTATCGGGGGACTTTTAACGAGTACGAGTACTTTAGAAAATGTGGTATCGAGGCCGATACCATATACCGGTATCGGTGCATCCCTACCTAACATGGATGAGAACAAATTTTAACTGGTATTTCCACAGCAGAAATACATCATACGATGTTGCATTTCTTAGAATAGAACATTTCAGTTATAGGTCTCTGCTTGATTGTGAATGCAATCATGAAACAATCTTTTTGGGGAAACTTAAGTTATCTAGAGGTGTCTGACAAATCACGCAATGTACTGTATATGGAGGGCAGTTGCTGATAATGGGTTCAAATACGCCATATGCTGTGTAGCTTTGCTCTGCAATTTTCTTAGTAGATTAGACTTTAAATCCAAAGTTTGCTCGAGCGATTTCCTCCTTTTAACTTACTGTGTTAAACATGCCCTGATCTTATAAGTCATCTTTGATTCAAAGCATCAATCAAATAATAACATATGGTAATGTCAATGACAAATACACTATATGGAGGAAAGTATTGGGACGCCTGACCATTACACCAACAGGGACTTTAATGACATTGCATTCAAATACATGGACTTTAATATGGAGTTGGTTCCCCCTTTGCACCTATAACAGCTTCCACTCTTCTTGGAAGGCTTTCCACAAGAGTTTGGAGTATTTCTGTGGGCATTTGTACCCTTTCATTCTGTAGAACATTTACTAGGCCAGGCTGTGATGTTGGATGGGAAGGCCTGGCTCATAGTCTCTGTTTCAGTTCATCCCTATGGTGCTCGATGGGGTTGAGAACAGGGCTCATCCTCAGCTGTTGTACAATAGACTGTTAACCTCGATTTCTAATTATTTGAGCGTCAATTAACCTCTACTAGCAGTTGTTTTCATTTTGCATATTTGTTTCAATAACCAGTGTTACTTTAGTTCATAGTTTCAGAACAAACTGAAAAAGTACTTTGTCTCCAGTTGCAGTGTCTGGTCATGTACTGTAGGTCCTGCAGTCTTGCAGTTTTCGTCTTGGCTGACATCTATATTGTCTGGCTGCCTTTTTTCCATGATTTACAGGTTGCTCCAGTCAGGGCTAGACAATGTATAAAAGGTATGGATTAATAATTGTTTCCTAAGGTTTATTATGTTTTAATAAATGAATAAAATCCTGTTTGTTGCTAGGCTTGCAAAAAATTGTCTCTCAAAACCATAAAAGGAAACATACTTCAAACTAGTTGAAACATGAATTAACAGCTTTTTAAGAGTTTCCTTTCTTTATATCCTCTTAAATCATAAATCATTGCTAAAAGAAAGCATTTGAGAAGTAAACCTCTAAGCAGAATTCAATTATTCTTAATGTGTTGCTTCTAAAGTTTTTATTCTGATTCATATTCATATATATATTTTATATAGTGTAATTTGCCTATTTATACAGTATGTATATATACTATGCAGCAGGATTCTTAAGCACTTCAGAATGTTTTAATATATATATTGCACAAACTAATAGAAATGCAGACATTCAGATATTCCATGTCTTTGAACTGGACATTTCTCAAAGAAATATTTG
Source organism: Polypterus senegalus (assembly GCF_016835505.1). Lineage (NCBI taxonomy): Eukaryota > Metazoa > Chordata > Cladistia > Polypteriformes > Polypteridae > Polypterus > Polypterus senegalus. The sequence continues at coordinate 48,313,405 of NC_053160.1, read as the reverse complement.
CACAAAGGAACTGCTGCTGCTGCTACTGTCTACTACATCTACTACTACTACTACTACTAATAGTAAGTAATAAAATTGCTAATATTATTAATTGTAAAAAGAAAAATAAAACTTTTTGAAAATATCAAATTTTAATTATAGCAGATTTGCACTGTTCTTGTGAACAGCTTTAACTCATTTACTCTGTTTTTACTCTGTTTTGGAATGTGCTATGAGCAAGATCCTTGAAAATACCCTCTGCTTATTTCTACATTTAGGATGTCTGCTGGTGACAACCTAAATTTGGAGAGGATATCAGGAGTGTGTTTAGTCAGCAGCAGCCAGGCATACTTTGAATTTATTTTAGTCTTGATGCTGGAATGGTCTCAACATTTAACTTTACCTGTTGATAATCTTGTTATTAGTTTAATGAAACACAGTTATAAGTTAACTATTTGTATTTACTTGGTAATCTTTAAATGACTTGGCAATGCATAGGTATGAAACTATTCAGAAGTCGTTATTCAGTTTGTAGGTAATCGTGGTAAAAATATTTTGTATTATAGTAGACTGAATCTGTGCACCTTGATTCTAAACTACATATAATTCTGCATTTCCTAAATCTAGATACATTGCAATAAATGTTTGGCAGTGTGCACAGTAGTTCCACTAGGACTGGTTCCTTTATCAAATTTTTCTGTTCTGACTTATCCAAGGACATATTTTTCCTGTGGAACCAATGTACATGATCTTATACTTTAGTGGATCAAATATCCAAGCAGATTTTATCCAGCTCACAAAGCATATACATATTAATTATATTGATTACTAGCAAAATACCCGCGCTTCGCAGCGGCGAAGTACTGCCTTAAAATTTTTATTAAGAAGAAAATTAAACCTTTTTAAACTGAGGGAAAATACACCAATAATTATTTGTTAAGGATCTCTTTGTATACCACATTGTGAGTTCGGCCCTCCGGTTGTAATATGACCAAGCTGTGTGCTGAGCTTACTCTTGAGCATGCAACGTACAGTTGGCCATATGAACAGTAATCTTGTTTCAAATCTCACAGGTTGGATTGCTGCTGTCATAATTGGTTTGAGTTTCATGGTTTGTTTCAATTACAACAGTAGGACTTGTGTTGAAGAGACATTCAGCATCTGTCAAACGTAAGCATACAACCGGTTTCATTGATAACTTCGCATCCAGCTTTTGAGAGTTTAAACATTCATAAACATCAAAGTGTCCACTACTGAAATCGTCACCTGTCAATCTAAGATGTTTAAGAGGCATTGGCAGTTGTCGAAAGGTGTCAAATATTTGGCGATTTCTGTACACTTGAAAGTGACAACCGAAAAATTCAGCGGCAGCCATCAAGTCACATGCAGATGCATAGGTGAAGGGCTTAAGCATTTCACTCTTATAGTGCTCCTGTGTAGTATAATTATCTCCTGTACCGCCATCAGTCCACACCTTGAACCTGTCCCAGTCATTCAATACATAAGACACAATGTTCCTCCGGATATCAAGAGTGAGCCTGATATGGCCGTGCAATATGTAACACAGAGAATGGAAAAGGTAGGTGCCATCTCCGGGCATGGAAACCACTTGGTAAATGACAGTTCTTTGATCGATGGTGATCACCTCAATAGACATGTTAATGGGGGTATGGTTGGAATGATAAAGGAAATGGGTACCTGAACAATGTAAAGTAAGTCTAAAATACCTACACAATAACTATAATCGTAATAAATGAACAATAAAACAGTGGAGAAGCCGTGGATTAAATAAAAAGGCTGTAGTTATCAGTAGGGATACGTGAATCCTGTGGCGAAGCAAGGAAGGGAATGTAGAGACTGGAGCGACGGACGGCCTTATGTAGGCAGGCAGCCAACAACGTGGGAGGCGTTGGGATGGGGGACCCAATGCCGCCTCACATGGTGACTGAGCTGCAGGCTATGGACGTATATATGTACGTAAGTAGGATTCAGTTAGCATTGGGAACCCACGTACCAAATTTCTTAAAGATGGGCCCATAAGTAACAAAGACCGTTGAAAAGTTCAATATGGCGGCTGACAGTGGCATCATACCACCGAAATAAGTACGTACATTGGTTTCGGTTAGCGCAGGGAAGCTGCCTACCAAATTTCGTGAAGATGGGGCCATAAATAAGACAGTTCAACATGGTGGACAATGTCGACCGTTATGACCCTCATGCGTAGAATTTCGAAATGAAACCTGCTTAACTTCTGTAAGTAATCTGTAAGGAATGAGCCTGCCAAATTTCAGCCTTCTATCTATACGGGAAGTTGGAGAATAAGTGACATTGGAAACTTCAATATGACGGCCAGCAGTGGCATCATACCACTGAAATAAGTACGTACATCGGTTTTGGTTAGCGCAGGGAAGCCACCTACCAAATTTCATGAAGATGGGGCCATAAATAAAGTTCAACATGGTGAACGTTGTCAACTGTTATAACCGTTACGCATAGAATTTCGAAATGAAAGCTGTAAGGAATGAGCCTGCCAAATTTCAGCCTTCTACCTACACGGGAAGTTGGAGAATTAGTATTGAGTGAGTCAGTGAGGGCTTTGCCTTTTATTAGTATAGATCAAATAATACAAGTGGAGAAACAGGACAAAAAACAACAAATACTTCAATAGCCCGATTGCTTCATTCTACTAAAAATTGTTTGCATGGTCTCTTAACCTTTCTAATGTTTTCATTTTTTGGCAGTTAACTGACGAAGTAAGCTGTTTGTTTAGAGTGTTTTGATGTATTACAATCTCTATAATGCACCTAAAATGCAGTACATTTCAAAAGTAAGGGAATAGCTCAGGTTTGAGTCAATATTGGCCACATTTTTTCGGTAACTGACTACACAGGGAGGGGTAGTTTCCTGTATTCACAGCAACAAACATCACCACCTTAAGTTTAGTTGCCAGGAACATTTGAGAACCATAAGGCATTTTACATTCATGGAATCTTTGTTTTCAGGAATCAATGAGTTGCTGTATGATGCAGGCCCTGAACTACTTGTGGTTACTATCCACTTTTAGTGTGTTGTATTCATGTCGCACAACAGGAGCTATAACCTTTATGGAAGATATGTGCAAACTTGAATGGATGGAAAAAGCATGAAAGAAGAAGCCCCCTCACCCACTACCAAGTCATGGCTTCAAAGCGATAGCATATTCACAGGAGAGATTCTTGCTTCAATGCAGTGTATGGCATGATGCACCTGTGATGCGGCTATGAAGAATGGTTCAGTGCAAAGTGCAGTGTGACATCTTTACCAATAACTCTCCAATTCCAAAATATTAACAGATTTTTAAGATGGCGCCATGTGCTTATGGTCAACCAATCGGAACAAATGAGAGTTGTTGTGTTAGTGTACTATCCTGGTAAATATCTGTTAAATTAGAAGTTATTGTATCGCAATGTTATATATTGTACATGTATATAGCATATTTGTTATGAATTAAATGGAACTGCATTCAACATTTCTTTTCAATCAATTTCTTTATTTTTGTGTAAGACCAAATTTAAACTGAAGCCATGTAATTTATTGGTGTATTTTTAAAACATTTCAGTAAAACATTTCAGTTTTGTATGTTTCCATTTAAATGCATTGATATTTTTCTTCTAGCATTTTTTCTTGCGACCTAATTTATTTTTATATAAATGTACTGTATTTCCCATATTTGAAACACTAACATTATGTATATACTATTTTCAAGTATGCTATTATGCAGTTTTTAAAAACTAGAAGTTAATTGGCAAGAAGTGTTAATTTTAGGACAACTCCAAAAAAGTTCAAGTAGAAGTTTTCTTTAAATTCTAAAATGTAGTGATCAAAACAATCTTTTCTTTTACTCGTATTCCAAAAATCCCTGAAGTATTCTTTGTAAACATTTTTGTTTATTTTTCCCCCCACTTTTTCTAGGCTGCATGATAGACTGGACTTGATGCATGGCATTTGCATGAATCCATTAAATGTCTTTGTGGATTAATGAGTGAACTGGTGCAAACATGGCTCACACTGCACAGATTAATGGTGGTGTTTCAGGTAATTTATGTCTTCTGTTTTATGTTGTTTCATTTGTATTGGAAGTGTTGTGTGTTAACCTCTCTCTGTAAAATCATTGAATTTTGAAAGGTATTAACTTCTATGTCTATTCCTTTTTTTAATTACATAGCCTGTGCAAAAAGACCAGTATTGCACATTACATAAGACTGGTGAACTTTCCAGTAGATACATGTAATATATCCTTAAATTAAGAACTGTTACATTATGGATGAATATGAACAATATTATTGCGAACTCACCCACTAAAAGCTCATAAAATATTTCTTACATCATATAAAAATGTACATCATACTGAAACGTTTTGCAAGACAATGTTTGCCTTGGAAACTGAGAAAGAAAATTGTTTCCTTAGAAAATTGATTCTGTTTGCAACTTGTTTACTCAAATTGACTTTTATTATTTTATTTTTTAAAATTGTGCATGGCTTTGTTACTTATATTTATTGTTTTCTCTGTGTATCTGAGGGATTGCTTTGTGCATATTATGATAATCTTGACTGTCGTACATCTGTTTGAAACGGCTCTCATTTTGAATTCTCCATATAAAATGATTAAACTTTAACTGCTATTAGCCATCTTTGCTAAGAAAAATAGTCCTGAAGCATGTAGCAAGACTTTTTTTCTTTAGCATGAGTATGATTATTTGGATACAATAGGTTAAAATCTATAATTTGGAAACATGTAGCAAAAGTTATTCCTTGAATAATGTTTAAGGGGGGAAGAGCTCTGGGAGGGAGGTATGGTTTTACATAAGGTGAGTAATGGATTAATACACTGTTTCCTTTATTGAGCTGTTGTAACGTTTAACCACCTGGGGCCTCATGTATAACGCCGTGCGTAGAACTCGCACTATAACATGGCGTAAGCACAAAGCCGAAATGTGCTTACGCAGAAAAATCCAGATGCAGGAATCTGTGCGTACTCCAACTTCCACGTTCTTCCAATACATAAATCCCGATCAGCGTGAAAAATAATTCTCGTGCACGCACTTTATGTAATGCCCCAACCCCTCCCAGAATTACGGTTCTTTGAATATGCAAATCAATATAAATCGCCCTTAAGCTCAGCTTTCTGTGAAAAGACAATGGGAAAAGCACGGGAGAAAATATAATAATTTCAGCAAATACTAATGGGAGACAAAGGAAAAACATACTATTTGTTCAAATAAACCGTGGTATAATCAACAAAAGGAAGTTGATTGAGTGACATAGCGTGTTGCAGAAACTTGAAAGCTCACGTTCACAAAATTGCACAGTGCTGGAAATAAAAAAGACGTCGCATATCAAAGTCGCCGTGAAAAGGCGAGTTGTAGCCCACTGTCTGAGTGTCATATGAAAGCTTATTAGGGTACAGATAAAAAAAGGCACACAGTGAGGAAAAAGCACGAAATGTCAACTTCAATCTCGACATTTCCACTTTAATCACGTAGTTTATTTTCTCATTAAAGTAGAACATCATAAACTTCATCTTAAAATCGTTTAATTAACCAGTTTCTCAAATCACATTGTAATTAAAGTAGCACGTTAAATGCTTTGTTTTGTATTTGATCTTCTATGTGCTGTATGTGTGTGTGTGTGTGTGTGTGTGAGAATCACTACTTGCTTCTTAAACTGGCTCTCTTCCTCCAACTGGACACAGAATCCATTACATTCGTGATATTACAGCTCTCTGAATAACTAAAATACTGAGATGTATAAGTGATATCATTTTTATGATGATAGGAGTTAATGCACGTTATTAAACATGGGTTTCACTTCGATGAAATAATTTATTGCAGCAGTACTCGGGGGCGGCTCTAGGCTTGTGGTGGCACTGGGCAGAGGAAGAATCGGTGGCTCCTTCGCCCGCCAATGTCAATATGTTATGTTATGCACGGTGGATGGCCACGTCTGTTGCAGACACTGCATAGCCTCGTGCTCATGACACAAGCATTTAACTTTTGCCGAAATTTGTCGCTGCGTTTTTAGCTGTGTTGTCGTTTTCTCTTTCTGTTTTATATTCAATATATATTGGCGTATATTGTGCATTTAAAGTTGTTGAGATGAAACTGTTTCTGAACAGCGAGGTCTGTACAGGAAAGGCTTTAAAACGTTTTGCAGTGGCTGAGACAGCGTGTCCTTGAAGCTGTATACCGATAATTCTCTTTCCCAATCAGCTGCTGCTGTGATTCACACTCAGATACAGTGATCTAAATACTCAGAGTGGTGCAGTGAGAGTAATATGGAAAAAGATGATCCGCTGTGGCAACTCCTAACGGGAGTTGCTGAAAGAAGAAGAAGAAGAAGAAGAAAGAGTAACAACGCTAAAGTAGTTATGGTATTTGGAATGCTATGGCTATTCCCTGGACCATTATATTGTTACAAGTTAATTACAATCCGATGCATTACAATAATCAACAATATGCGGTTAGTTTCAGTGTGCAGTATTTATAAAGCTGCGTCAGGAAAATAAAGAGTAACCACACAGGAACAGTAGCACTGCTTTGACGCTGGGTGCCGCCAGTCTGCAAAACAAGGTATGAGGTACCGTGGAAAAGTGCGTAGCTTTACGCCAAGTGTAGGTTTTATACATCGCGATTTGAACGTGGAAAAGTTCTTACGCAACATTTCTGTGCGTACACACCGTTTATACATGAGGCCCCTGGTGACTTGATGATGATGATTTTTATGAAAGTCTGCTATCTGGGAATGAGAACAAAATAGTAAGGTAGGAAGCATTCCATGAAGTTAAAGTACAATCTTTAGAATGTTAAGGATATTTAAATCTTAATTGGAAAAACTGATTTTTTTTTCTGTTTGTGATTTTGATGTATACTATTTGGGTGGCACAATGGGTAGAACTGCTATATCACAGGTCATGTGTCTTGGGTTTGAATTCCATGCTTTACTTGGTGGAGTTGGCATGTACTTCATGTTCCAGTTTCAGACTGTTTTGTGTACTCCTTTTTCCTCCCTGATATTTGCTGGTTAGGTGAATTGGTGTTTTAAAACTGAGCCCGTGTTGTGTATGTGAGAGAGCAGGCCTTTTGATGACCTGGTGCCTTGTTCATGCCTGTGCGATGCCTTCTGCCAAGTGCTGCTCAAATAGGCTTCACTACTTCCATAACAAAGAACTGGATTAAATAGGTATGCTTATATTCTGGGACTTTATTAATTTATTAATTGTTAAAGTTGTCATTATTATTAAGAAATCAAATAAACTTAATGGCATTTAGGGACGTAATGTGCTTCTGAAACACACTTTTTAGTGTACTAAGTGTTTTAAAGAAAAAGTGGGTGCAGGTTAAAGCTGAAAAAAAACATTTTTTTAAAGTTAAAGAAAGAGAAGAGACTTGAAGGGAAGATTAGTGTTAAATTTTTAACAGTCCTGGTCTCTTAATCTTAGTAACATGAATTTTCATCCTGCTGAGGCTTTATAGTTTTACCACATGCTTTAAAGTTTATTCTGAACCATCTGCAACAGAGCCAAGTTCTTTTGCACAAACATTCTTAGGTGCAGGCTCACTATTTTTGGATCTAGATCCAGTCTTTCCTTTTTTAAGTTTGGTTGATCTGCATCCAGCCTGGGCGTGCTTATGAGGATTTTTTCCATATGCATTATGCAAGTACAAGATGCATTTGTTTGCTGTGAGACTGTCAATTTCTAGAACACGAAGCTGCTTGCCAGTTGCATTCCTGAGGATTTTTTTTTTCAGTTTATTGGGCACATTTTTTGTGCCTGACTGGAGGAGCACAACACTTTACTAGTTTTCTGAGAGTAGTATCACTCCTTGCCCCAAGGCCATACTGTTTCAAATGCCATGTGACTAATTAATGGTGGATCTGAAATATTATTTTTGAAAAGGTTGAAATGAATTATTTTGAGTAATCTTTGTAGCCTTCTAATGCAAAATTATGACTTACTGTCTAGATCATTTAACATGCCCAACATCTTGCATGTTATTTATGGAATAATAGTACGTGAGGATATTGGACAAGCTAAATGCCCGGTGTTCCCTCAAGGTTTTCAAATAATGGAACTGTTTTTATATATTTATAGGTTATATGGTAGTTCCTGATAACAGCAAGAGGTGTATTGTGCACATGATGCCACTGGGTAATAAGGGGAATTGTGGACCAAGAAATTGCATTGGTGAAGTGGCAATCAGTATGGTATAACTAGTTGATCCTATTGAAATATTGTTATTAAAGAACTGCTTTGCATGTCTCAGAATTCTGTTTTAAGCAGTCATTAACTGCAGTTGTTTGCTTTTGTTGAGTGAATGGCAAAAATTTCACTTATTACAAATAGTGGGACTGATTTAATAAGGTCAGAATCAGAATGCGACTCTTTCTTACACTTGCCTCTATAGGTTGTGGGTTCAGTTTCCACTGCTGACACTGTGTGACCATGAGCAAGTTACTTCTACTGTCTGTGCTTAAATTGGAAAAACAAAATAAATACAAATAATTGTATCACAAGTGTTTTAAGTCACCTAGGATAAAAGGCGTTGGCTGAATAATAGATGACAGATATAAAATTACTTAATAGCTTTTGCTTTTATAGCACACAATACAGTCATTTTTATTACAAACATTGTGGGACAGGTTTATCTCTTTGTAATGATCAAAATAGGATGAAATTAACAAAACCAGAATTAAAGGTGATGTTGAAAAGCAAAATACTGTATAAAAGTATGAATGCTGGGACAACTGAATCACTGATTTGTATTAACTGTTTTCATAATGGCATGCACCCAAATATGTTTCTCATATACAATATAAATGTTGGATTAAAATACTGACTACCTCTGAGCCTACAGTACTTTGAATCAATAGATCACTCTATACCAAGTAATGTTTTGAAAAGTGTGTTTCCATAGCATATTTTTTTAAGTGTAAAATCCACAAAAGTGCTTAAGTCAGTACAGGAGTACTTTTTTTTTTTTTTTGGTAGAAACTGATTTACAGTATTTTTGGACTATATTCTCAATAAAATTAACAATACTAGCATTTGGAAACATATAAAATGTTATTTGTCATTTTGTTTTCCATAATGTAAAAAAGAAAGTCTTTTCAGGTTTTTGGAGGGGCGGGGGAGTAGCAGAGTGGTAGCTTATCAAATTACAGAATTAGTTCTCTCTCTGTTGCCTTTTTACAGATCAGTACTTGCCAATGTTAAACATTTTTTGTTTCCAGACTTGGATTTAAACTAAATTTAATGAGAAGTGAAGCAAAATTACACCTTTTATTGGCTAACTAAAAAGATTACAATTTGCAAGCTTTTAAGGCAGCTTAGGCCCCTTCTTCAGGCAAGATGTAATGATTTTTTTAATTTGCCATAGACTGTATGAAATCAGCAGTGACACATTTTTGGAGACACTTATGATACCTATCCTTCGTACTTTCTTGCCTTATCTGTAAAATATTATACATCTACCACACTAGCCTTATCCATTTCAGAAACCCTGGGAAGCATTTGGTAGTGTTAAGAATTTAAATCTAGGCAGGATATTTACAGCCAACAAAATATTCAGCAGAAGTGTGTCAAACATTACTGGGGCTCCTTTATAGTAACAGCAAATATGCCTGCATAATTCCTCATTGTGACTAACTGCCAAGTCAGAAGTTTTCTTTCCTTTTAGTCTTCTTTTTTTAGCAATTCTGATGTGTGTTCAGACCATAGTGTGTTTTGTGTGTATTTGTTTTGTGTAATCTATACTAATAAAAGGCAAAGCCTTGACTGACTGACTTACTCACTCACTCATCACTAATTCTCCAACTTCCCGTGTAGGTAGAAAGCTGAAATTTGGCAGGCTCATTTCTTACAGCTTACTTACAAAAGTTAGGCAGGTTTCATTTCGAAATTCTATGTGTAATGGTCATAATTGGAACCTAATTATGTACATATATATGGCCATAGCCTGTAGCTCGGTCGCCGTGTGAGGCGGAGTTGCATCCCTCATCGTCACGCCTCCCACGTAATTGAGTGCCTGCCCATATAAGGCCGTCTGTCGCCAGTAATCCAATAGACATGCTGCCGCTAAATATTCGTGGGTGAAAGACTGTGCTTATGCAAACGAAGATGAGATGGTCAGGGATAGACTAGTGTTCGGCACAAACTCAGCGAAAGTGCGAGAGAAGCATTTAAGTGCCGGGGTCTTAGCTAACATTAAATAAAGCCGTGGACATCGCAAGATCGCACGAGATAGCACAAGCACAGCTGAGAACCTTCGATGCATGTACTCTGAGCGGCTTACGTGAACTGACTGTGAATGCAGTACTCAGAGAACAAGCAAGAGCTCCAAAGAGCGCTGAACAAAAAATGCATTACACAATTGAGAAGGCAGCAAAAGAATATGAAGCGAGTGACGCATACAAGCATATTCATAAGTGCAGCTACTGTGGAAACAAAGCATGGTGTAAACCGTAAGTTTTAAGTTTATAGACACGAATACGATATTCGCGAGATACAAGTTTAATGAGAAGACGTGGGGTATAAACGAGACTTTGGATCACGAGTTAAAATTGCTGGTGAAGGACTGTGCTTATGCAAATGAATAGAAAGCAAATGTTACATTATTTTTATGATGTTTCTTTTTCTTTTTCATAACTTCTTTAACACACTTCTTCTCCGCTGCGAAGCGCGGGTATTTTGCTAGTCTATACTAATAAAAGGCAAAGCTCTCACTGACTGACTGACTGACTGACTCATTCATCACTAATTCTCCAACTTCCCGTGTAGGTAGAAGGCTGAAATTTGGCTTGCTCATTCCTTACAGCTTACTTACAAAAGTTAAGCAGGTTTCATTTAGAAATTCTATGCGTAACAGTCATAGCGGTCGACAACGTCCGCCATGTTAAACTTTCTTATTTATGGCCCCATCTTCACGAAATTTGGTAGGCGGCTTCCCTGCGCTAACCGAAACGATGTACGTACTTATTTTTGTGGTATGACGCTACTGTCGGCCTCCATATTGAACTTTCCAATGGTCTTTGTTACCTATGGGCTCATCTTCAAGAATTTTGGTACGTGGGTTCCCAACGCTAACTGAATCCTACTTATGTACATATATACGTCCATAGCCTGCAGCTCGGTTGCCGTGTGAGGTGGCATTGGGTCCCCCATCCCCACGTCTCCCACGTTGTTGGCTGCCTGCCTATATAAGGCCGTCCGTCGCTCCAGTCTCTTCATTCCCTTCCTTGCTTCACCACGGTATACACGTCTCTGCTGATAACTGCAGCCTTTCTTTTTAGTTCACGGCTTCTCCAATATAGTTATTGTATTGGTATTTTAGACTTCGTTTACATTGTTCAGGTACCCATTTCCTTTATCGTTCCAACAGTACCCCAATTAGCATGTCTATCAAGGTGATCACCATCGATCAAAGAACTGTCACTTACTCGGTGGTTTCCATGCCCGGAGATGACGCCTGCCTTTTCCATTCTCTGTGTTGCATATTGCACGGCCATATCAGGCTCACTCTTGATATCCGGAGGAACATTGTGTCTTATGTATTGAATGACTGGGACAGGTTCAAGGTGTGGACTGATGATGGTACAGGAGATAATTATACTACACAGGAGCACTAGAAGAGTGAAATGCCTAAGCCTTTCACCTATGGCTCTGCATGTGGATTGATGGCTGCCGCTGAATTGTTCGGTTGTCGCTTTCAAGTGTACCGAAATGGCCAAATATTTTACACCTTTGGACGACTGCCAATTGCTCTTAAACATCTTAGATTCACAGGTGACGATTTGAGTAGTGGACACTTTGATGTTTATGAATGTTTAAACTCTCAAAAGCTGGATCCAAAGTTATCGATGAAACCATTTGTTTGCTTACAACGCTTGACAGATGCCAAATGTCATTTCAACACAACAAGTCCTGCAAATACTAACGTAATTGAAACAAACCATGAAACTCAAACCGATTATGACAGCAGCAATCAAAGCTGGGAGATTTGAGGCAAGATTGTTTTTCACATGGCCAACTGTACGTTGCATGCTCAAGAGTAAGCTCAGCGCACAGCTTGGTCATATTACAACCGGAGGGCCGAACTCGCAATGTGGCATACAAAGAGATCCTTAACAAATAATTATTGGTATATTTTCCCTCTGTTTTAAAAAGGTTTACTTTTCTTCTTAATAAAAATGTTAAGGCAGTACTTCGCCACTGCAAAGCGCTGGTATTTTGCTAGTTTAAGATACATTGCTGCCAAACAAATAAATAAACCTATCATGTGTAGTTATTGTGGTGGAAATAAAATTTAAATAGCATCACTTTAGACATCTGCCCCTGATTGTGCAGAATACTTGGGGGCAATCCATACTTTAGAATATTGTTAAACTAGCAGAATACCCGCGCTTCGCAGTGGAGAAGTAGTGTGTTAAAAGAAGTTATGAAATAGAAAAGGAAAAAATGTAAAAATAACGTAACATGATTGTTAATGTAATTATTTTGTCGTTGATATGAGTGTTCTTATATCTATCTATATAATATAATATAGCAAAATACCCGCGCTTGGCAGCGGAGAAGTAAAAAGAAAAGGAAACATTTTAATAATAACGTAACATGATTGACAATGTAATTGTTTTGTCATTGTCATGAGTGTTGCTGGCATATATATTTTTATATATATATATATATATATATATACATATACACAGTGGTGTGAAACTATTTGCCACTTCCTGATTTCTTATTCTTTTGCATGTTTGTCATACAAAATGTTTCTGATCATCAAACACATTTAACCATTAGTCAAATATAACACAAGTAAACACAAAATGCAGTTTTTAAATGATGGTTTTTATTATTTAGGGAGAAAAAATTCAAACCTACATGGCCCTGTGTGAAAAAGTAATTGCCCCTTGTTAAAAATAACCTAACTGTGGTGTATCACACCTGAGTTCAATTTCCGTAGCCACCCCATGCCTGATTACTGCCACACCTGTTTCAATCAAGAAATCACTTAAATAGGAGCTGCCTGACACAGAGAAGTAGACCAAAAGCACCTCAAAAGCTAGACATCATGCCAAGATCCAAAGAAATTCAGGAACAAATGAGAACAGAAGTAATTGACATCTATCAGTCTGGTAAAGGTATAAAGCCATTTCTAAAGCTTTGGGACTCCAGAGAACCACAGTGAGAGCCATTATCCACAAATGTCAAAAACATGGAACAGTGGTGAATCTTCCCAGGAGTGGCTGGCTGACCAAAATTACCCCAAGAGCGCTGAGACGACTCATCTGAGAGGTCACAAAAGACCCCAGGACAACGTCTAAAGAACTGCAGGCCTCACTTGCCTCAATTAAGGTCAGTGTTCACGACTCCACCATAAGAAAGAGACTGGGCAAAAACGGCCTGCATGGCAGATTTCCAAGACGCAAACCACTGTTAAGCAAAAAGAACATTAGGGCTTGTCTAAATTTTGCTAAGAAACATCTCAATGATTGCCAAGACTTTTGGGAAAATACCTTGTGGACTGATGAGACAAAAGTTGAACTTTTTGGAAGGCAAATGTCCAGTTACATCTGGCGTAAAAGGAACACAGCATTTCCAAAAAAGAACATCATACCAACAGTAAAATATGGTGGTGGTAGTGTGATGGTCTGGGGTTGTTTTGCTGCTTCAGGACCTGGAAGGCTTGCTGTGATAGATGGAACCATGAATTCTACTGTCTACCAAAAATCCTGAAGGAGAATGTCCGGCCATCTGTTCGTCAACTCAAGCTGAAGCGATCTTGGGTGCTGCAACAGGACAATGACCCAAAACACACCAGCAAATCCACCTCTGAATGGCTGAAGAAAAACAAAATGAAGACTTTGGAGTGGCCTAGTCAAAGTCCTGACCTGAATCCAATTGAGATTGAGATTCTTTGGATCTTGGCATGATGTCTAGCTTTTGAGGTGCTTTTGGTCTACTTCTCTGTGTCAGGCAGCTCCTATTTAAGTGATTTCTTGATTGAAACAGGTGTGGCAGTAATCAGGCATGGGGTGGCTACGGAAATTGAACTCAGGTGTGATACACCACAGTTAGGTTATTTTTAACAAGGGGCAATTACTTTTTCACACAGGGCCATGTAGGTTTGGATTTTTTTTCTCCCTAAATAATAAAAACCAACCCCTTATCATTCGGGGTCATTTTTGCTAAATCGCTTGTAATTCGACCTCTCCAAATTAGAATCATTGCTGTTATTGAACTATCTGGAGTATAAACACATGTTTGGTCTCTTTGTAAAGGTAACATTCTCTAGTTTCACCCTTAGTAGTCATAATCACTGTAGGTGTGACTGATCAAAAGTTATGCACATTAGAACTCACAAAAAAAACAAATTTTTTGTTCTCGCCTAAGTTTTTTTATGAAAATAAAGGAAAATAAAGCTGCAGTAGGTAGGTGGGGACAGAAACACACTATGTACCAACAGAATAACTTGTTGACTACTCAAATTTCAAATTTGAAAAGAATACCTGTAAAATGACATTTTTACACCAGTTTTTATGTGGGCATGCCCAGGGGCTTTTTAGAGGGACCATTATCCACATTTTGGAACATATGGAAAAAGTGTAATAACTTTTGAATGCTTCAACCCACATATATCAATGAGGGCTCTACTGAAAGCTTACACCTAAAGGAATCTATATCTACACACAGTGTCACTCTATTAGTTATGGAAATTTATGTTCCATAATAAAAACAATAAAAAATACACATTTCTATGTAAAAATAGTCAATACAAGTTATGGGCCAAAAATATATTTATATTTTTTATTTTTTACTTTTTTTTTTATAAAATGCACACAAACTATATATATTTCTTTTACAAACTGTTACAACACAGCTCAGCGTTTTCCATGTGCCACTTGATGGCAGCAATCACTAGCAAGCAGAAAGCACAAGGGCGTGGCACGCCGCTCTCCCATTATACCTCCTTGCCGGTTGAATACTTTTGCAACGCTGCATACATGCATCTATTATTTAATCGAGCGTTTATTTACGTTTAAACTTCTACTTTTATTCATATTTAAAATGCGAAAAAACTTGGCGAAATCACAATAAACAACCATGCACCAACTCTGCAGACTGGCACAAATGCCACCTTCACGCAGCCCCGATCGTTTTTTTTACAAGTTAGTATAGCAAGTTACATATCAAAATGCTCGGCTGCTCATTGGCTGTAA
The DNA here is from genome assembly GCF_016835505.1 of Polypterus senegalus. NCBI lineage: Eukaryota > Metazoa > Chordata > Cladistia > Polypteriformes > Polypteridae > Polypterus > Polypterus senegalus. The sequence goes on along the minus strand of NC_053160.1, from coordinate 48,298,170 downwards.
GTTTTGAGTGTCAGTCACAGTGTCCAATCAAACTGGTAGATTCTACCAGCGTTCAGAGCTATACGTCACCCTGCAAGCTTTCTGTGACACTGGTTGGCTATACGAGGTGCCAGTCAACCCCAGACCCGTCGTAATTGGCCAACTTAGGTGTCTTTCGAAGCTAACACTTCCGTGTTTCATGCGGTAGCATGGTTATCGCCGACAGAAAGAAATTACGTCTAATATGAGCAATATAAGTGAAAAAAATTACTTAGGTGATCTCAAGTTATGAAACGTTTTCTGGAGTTTTTGTCCCTTTGAGAATATATCGTGTGTTTTGGACCTAAATCGTTTTACTGGATTATATTCGCTGGAGCCTTACGGACACAATGGGATCAATACTGCTCAGAAATATTGATGTTTGACTTGCAAGGGGGCTTCAAAGGTAGGCACAGTCAACTCTTAAAAGTATGTACTTCTCTGTAAAAAAGGCTTTAGTGTCAGTGCTGTGGTTGTTGTGTGTCAAAATGGTTTATATCATCGGAAAGACGAGACTTTGAAGTTTCATTTGATGGGTAGGGTGTCGAGATGCATGGCAGATGGGCATGTACACATTACTGTAACGTTTTTGAACCGCTGTTATGTCCCGGGACCGGTACGTGTGTGCGTTAAGAGGTTTTTAAAAACTGCATTTTGTGTTTACTTGTGTTATATTTGACTAATAGTTAAATGTGTTTGATGATCAGAAACATTTTGTGTGACAAACATGCAAAAGAATAAGAAATCAGGAAAGGGCAAATAGTTTTTCACACCACGGTGTATGTATGTGTGTATATATATATGTATGTATGTATGTATGTATGTATGTATATGTATGTATATATGTATGTATGTGTGTATTATATACTAATAAAAGGCAAAGCCCTCACTCACTGACTCACTCACTCACTCACTCACTCACTCATCACTAATTCTCCAACTTCCCGTGTAGGTAAAAGGCTGAAATTTGGCAGGTTCATTCCTTACAGCTTCCTTACAAAAGTTGGGCAGGTTGTATATCGAAATTCTACGCGTAATGGCCATAACTGAAAGCTGTTTTTCTCCATTTACTGTAATGGAGATGATCTTGAACGCCGTGGGGGCGGAGTTTCGTGTGACATCATCACGCCTCCCACGTAATCACGCAGTACATAGAAAACCAGGAAGACCTCCAAAAAGCGCTGAAGAAAACATGTATTATATAATTGAGAAGGCAGCGAAACAATAAAAAGCGAGCGAAAGTGACATATACAACCATATTCATGAGCTCTGCTACTTCGGAAACAAAGCACGATGTAAACCTACACTTTAAATTAAGTTCATAGACAGGCTTCCGCTGGCGTTTGTAATTTAGTGCCTGCCCATATGAGGCCGTCCGTCAGCGCAATCCAATAGCAAACTCCCACTAAATATTCACGGGTGAAGGACTGTGCTTATGGAGAGGAAGATGAGATGGTCAGGGTGGTGTTTGACACAAACTCAGCGAAACTGCGAGAGAAAGGACTAAGGTAACATTAAATACAGCCATGGACATAGCACGAGATGGCACCAGCACAGCTGGGAACCTTCGATGCATGTACACCGAAAGCGCTCACGGAATTGACGAGTGCACAGATAAAAAGCAACAGTTCCAAAGAGCGCTGAACAAAAACCAAATTACACAATTGAAAAGGCAGCAAAAAATATGAAGCGTCTGATACATACAAGCATATTCATAAATCCAGCTAATGCGGAAACAAAGCACACGGTGGAAAAAGTCAATGTCCCGCTAAAGGTAGACAGTGTAAAAAAAACCCGTGCATGCAGTGTGTCAGGTCTCAGATAAAGAAGAAGACGAGCTGTTTATTGATGCAGTAAGAAACGAATCGATGAATGAAACCTATCATCTTTACAACGATTGACAAACACGGAATGTAACTTGAACACAACACATCCTACAAATACTAACCTGATTGAAAGAAATAATGATGATCAAATCCTTGATGACAGCAACACTCAGTAACACTCACAAAACAAATACTGTATATTGACAGTCATGTTACGTTATTTTTAAAATGTTCCCTTTTCTTTTTCTAGCATTTTTAACACACTACCTTTCCGCTGCGATACGCGGGTATATATATATATACTGTATATATATACTGTATATTCTGGCTCTTCGAACGAGTGTGGGGATTTCTCAACATCTGACCCCTGAGTTCAGTCAAGCCTTTGGCCGACTGTTTGAGGAAGTCCGAGCTTTCCTCCTCACTGCCTACGGCTTGGCCGGTCGCCGATGGAAACGCCACCGCCGGGTAAGCGCTGTGGCATCAGGGCTCGCCCGAGCTTCCCGGATCCTCTCTAGGAACAACTCTCCAGGCTCCCAACATGAGGTAATGTTGCCGAATGCCATTTGCCCTCGGACGCCCGATGTACCTCCCTGCCTCGCTCCGCCACCGCCGCCGGGGTGAACTTTAACAACCTACGCCGATCATGACAATATCAACCGCCACGGCTGGTACGTCTCTGTTGACGTCCTCCCAGCCGGTTCGTTTCGCGCTGATAAATGCCAGATCGGTCGTGAACAAAACTTTCATCCTGAAAGACTTTTTTCTTTCTAATGGCCTGGATTTTTTATGTACCGCTGAAACCTGGTTTTACCGGCGAGACGCTCCCACTCACTGAAGTTTTGCCTCCGGATGTTCCTTTATCAACACGCCGAGAGCGCAGCGCTGGCGGTGGCTTATTGACCTTATTTAAATCTGATTTTATTTGCAACCGCCCTTCCTTTCCCCTTTCATTTTCCCCTTCAACTTTTGAGCTCAGTATGTTTGAACTAGTCTGCTCACCACCGCTGCTGTGCACACTCATTTATCGCCTCCAAAATACAATAAGAACTTTTTAGATGAATTTGCAGCTTTCCTGGCTGATATTACCTGCAGATATGATCGCTTCCTTTGTTTGGGTGATTTTAATGTCCATGTCTGCTGTCCCCTTAATCCTCTAGCAAAAGACTTTCTGGACATTATTGACTCCTTTGGTCTCTCTCAACTAGTGAACAGACCAACACATGGACAGGTTCACACACTGGACCTGGTTCTTTCTCGGTCTCAGAATCAGTGACTTGGACATTCTACCTCCCAGCTTTTCTGATCACTCGCCTGTTCTGTTTAATCTGGATTTGGTCTCTGTTGAGCATGGTAAATCCACCACCACCGTCCCTCCCGTGTCATTCCCCCCTCTGCTGCTGAAGATTTTACAGCTGCTTTTTCACCAATCTCCACATCATGTGAATCCACGGATGCTGATGTTTTATTGCAAACTTTCCACACTTCCTGCTGTTCTGTGATGGATGTCGTAGCCCCACTCAAACGGAGACAATCCAAAGTCAAGCATGACCCATGGCTAAATGAACAAACTCGCTCCATCAGGCAAAACTGTAGGCGGCTAGAACGTAAATGGAGGAAAGATGGTCTCACTGTTACCTTCGACTGCATGAGAGACGCGTGGTCCCAATACCAGAGAGCGTCAGAGGTGCAAGGAACCGTTTTTCGCTGACATCATCTCAAAAACTCTGGCAATCAACGTGTCTTATACAAAACACTAAATGCTGTCCTCTCTCCAGCCGTAACTGTTTCTCTGCTGCCTCCACTGCTCTTTGTAATCAGATCCTCACGTTTTTCTGGATAAGGTCACGAACATTAGATCCCAGATCTCCATTTCTTCTTCTGGCTCTGTTGATTTAGCCGCTCCTGCGCACGGTTCCCTCACCAGCTTTGAACCTATTTCGCTCCCCATCTGGAAAAAATCGTTGCCTCAATGAAGCCTTCGGGCTCTCCGGACGATGTGGTGCCGTCCAGACTGCTGAAAGATGTGTTTCCTGTGATTCGATATGATGTCCTAAAGATCATAACTAGTAGTCTATCCTCGGCTATAGTTCCTCATGCTTTCAAACACGCAGTTGTACATCCAATTGTGAAAAAACCTGATCTTGACCCTGCCATTCTTTCCAATCTTCGTCCAATCTCCAAGCTACCTTTCTTGTCAAAAATACTAGAAAAGTAGTTTATGAGCAATTAACTCATCACCTACAGGACCATCAGGTAATGGATCTTTTTCAGTCAGGCTTTAGGCCCCAACACAGCACAGAAACCGCGCATTTACGTGTCCTAAATGACGCCCTTTTGGCATTGGACTCA